>NC_079168.1:16079089-16209089 GCF_947568905.1 Ostrea edulis
AGATTTATATTCATGTATCTAATTTAAGCTAAAAAAAATTTACCGGCATGACACGAATATTGACAGCAATTTCAGTTTAACTTATTAGGATTTCTAAAGTTAACACTCCATATGGGTGAATAATTCTTAAGCGGGACGTTAAACAATACACAACCAACTATATCTCACTTTCATCATAACTGGAATACTTCGAATCGCTTCCTCGATTATTGCTTCTACTTATTTCTACAGAAAACAGACTGCTGTCTTCTTTGTCACAAATTCGATTGGAAAAGCCTACATGTATAAAATCAGTAATACAAATCAATCCTATTTGCTTACGCGGAATGACGTTGGCAAATCTGTTTTTATCCTCCGCTCCAATAGGGACACAACTCAAACTTGGCATTTCGGAAGGAAGCCTCTGAGAAAATTAAAAGCATGTATGGCGTTACTAGTATTTGAATATTCCACGTAAACAGATACTAACGTGCAATTGTGATGGATTACTCACTTCAAACTCTTTGTATATTTCAACCATATCTCGTGTCATATTCGATAAACTGTTGAAGCCCAGGGAGTTGGAAAAGGAAGACGGAGCACTCTGCAATTTGTAATGAAAATCATATTATTATATAAGGTCGTGCACAAAATGGTGTCCTTCAACGTAACGGGATACCCAAGAATTTGGACGCATCAACTGAAAGTATACGATTTTACTGTGTTTAGGTGCGATTTTCTATTGTTTGATCAAATATCATTTATCAGTCATTGATATATGAAATGCAGCAATAAAATAATGTTTTTGAGGGATTTAAATCTTTTAGTAATGTTTTCTATTGAATTTTCAAGTTAAGATTGTTAATGATGCAAAAATAAAGGTGGTTTCATGGGATAATTTTTGTGGTAAATATAGGTTTTTAGCAACAACACTTACAAATAGTTTTACAAAATTCTATAACAATTTTTATTGGTTATTCTATGTCCTTAAATATATAATCCAAATACTGATGGATGACCTCGTCGTTGTCCAAACCAGGGTTCCAAAACCCGCTGTGTGGCCTCGATTTTGGTACAGCATTCAGTGCGATGGAGTCAAGGCTTCTTAGAGAAAAACGATTGGACCCTGGTAGAAAGTTTCGATGGTGCTTATCGTGTCGTCTGTGCATCAAAATCTGCAAAACGACATAAACAGGTTTTATAAAATCTTTTAAAAACAACACGACGACAGATGTACGAAAGACCTGTAAACTCAACTGTCCAAAGAACAATTATACCTGTAGTATAATCAGACAAATGCAGCAGATGCCTCCTATTATAACAATGATAATGGCGATTGTCATCCCTGAGCTGAGACCCTCTTCCGACTCGTCTTTCAAGTTTACATTTGTGTTTGAAGTGATGAGATGGACATTCACGAGCTGTTTCAAGAGATATTTTAAAGAAACACTATTAAAATATAATTCAAATACAATTTAAACATTCTGCGATTCAGACCAATCTTGGAATAATTCTGTGTCTACTTTAGGGATGAGATGCTTACCTTTCGGCCATAACGTGACTTGGAGCTAAGAAAGCCTTTCTTGATAAATTCCGAAGTATCGGCAGTCAATTTGATATCAATTTGTCCGTTGATATCGGCGACATATAAATCTACTGTCACGATTGTTAAATCTTTCTTTCCAGACTCCAGTTTGTTCTCTGTTTCTCGTTCATAACACACCTGATTAATGAACTTTATTTGGGTTTCCTCTAAGTCCTTATTAATTTTTTGTTTGATAATACCTGTAAAGTCTTCCAGAAATATCGATTTTCCTGAGCAGAACTCCTTCAGAGTCATACGGAATTGCATACTAATGTACATGGGAGGTACCACTAACGGTGTTGAATGGGTGTCTCCAGGTTTTTCATTCGGTTTCGGGGTTTCTGTGGGCTTCTTGGTCGTTGGAGCATAAGTTCTTTGTTTCTTAGGTGTGGTTGATATTGTCTGATGTGGTCGATGCATGTTTACGTTGTATGTAGAAGATCCAGTCGACGGAAGAGTGGTTTTTGAGACAGAAGCAGTCGCAAGATGTGAAACTGTGTGACTGAACTTTGGTGTCTCTGTGCGTTTGCTCTCTTCCTGTGTAAATGTACTGGGAGAGACAGATGTTCGACCATAGGTAGGCAAGTCTGCTCTACTACTTTCAGAAAACAAAGGAATATTTGATTTTGGTATTTCCATTGTTGAGGTCATGTCAGATAAAACAGAAATTTTTCGACTACTACTGAGCCGACTTGGTGAAGTTTTGAAATAATTATCCGTTGGTGCAGAATTATTGTGAATGTCAGTTGATGTCTTAGCAGAAGTAAGTGCTGTTGTGGTTTCTAATTTTAATGAACTTGTGTTGTTAAAGAGCGACATAGGTGATCTGTTCATTGAAGTTCTGTCACTGACCATGGGGATGGTGCTACTGGTATTAGAATATGCAGATGTTGACTTCAAGAGTTCTGTGGTAGAGTTGGGAACGGACTCATTATTGTTGTGCGATGCACTGCTATGAGATATTATTTCTGGAGTACTGACTTGTGTTGTGGCTCTATCAGATACACGGATTGTTGTTCTGCTCTCTCCAGCTGCAGCTGAAATGCTGGCCATCTCTTCACGTTTTTTCGTTGTTTGACTGCTATTCATTTCCGTTACCAATCTGGCAGTGGTCGGATTTGTGTTTCCGTTTAGCAATGGTGACTCTGTCTTCGGTAAAACTGTAGTTGATGATGGAAACTCCATTGGCTCGGTCGGAATGTGTAGGGTAACATGAGGCACGGTTTCATGCGGGTATTGCGTTTCCTCACTGTTCCTTGGATAATTCGTTGCAATATTGTTTACAGGTGTCGTTTTTTCCAAAAATGGTTCAGTTGGTTCCGAATTTATGTGTTGTGTTGGTGACTTCATGGTCATTTCCGGCACCATTTCGCTTGGAGGGTAACTTCTACTGATTCCGTTGCCATTTTCACCAGGTAGCCTTGTACTAATATAAACTGGTTCAATTGGTTCAGATATCCTTCTGCTTGTGAATAAATTGGTTACAGAAAAACTTTTTGTTGGTATTACTTCAACTGATATTGATGTTGTATGTCTGTCGATTATCTGTTCAGTGGGAATTGTTCTAGGAGTAGTAGATATAAGGAAAGGTCCCTTCTCGGTTATCTCGTGGACTGATATTGATGTTGTATGTCTGTCGATTATCTGTTCAGTGGGAATTGTTCTAGGAGTAGTAGATATAAGGAAAGGTCTCTTCTCGGTTATCTCGTGAATGACAGGCTCTTGAGGAAATGCTGTAGTTCGTAAAACTTCCTCACGCGCGTTTTGAGTAGTCGTTTTCCGCCTAATGGATCCATCGGGAAAGGGTTCAGAGTCGGGTGTAAAGGTCCGAGGAAAAGGATTTGACTCTGTAATTTCCTGATGATCAGGTTCTTTCTGTGGTAAAGTCATTTCGGGAACATTGCCTTTGGTTCGATATTTATTTTCCTTGCTGTACGTAGGTTCTATTAAGGTTGTGTTTCTGAGGCTAACATTTTCATCTGTAATGTTCACAGACTCCAGAGGTTCAGGGTTTTCCACTGGGATATGAATTGTGGCTAAAGGGACATGTTCTTCTGGTATAGGCGGTGTGTTTCGCCTGTTTTCGATAAAGTTCTCACTGGCACTTCTGTTCTCGGTTCCATTTCGTTCACTTTCTACTTTCGGCCCCACAAAAGTTTCATGATCGGGATCAACATCTGGTAAGACTCTATTTGAATTAGGTGCCTCTATGGAAGTTGCGAATGTGCTAACGTTTCTTGTGTTACCATTATTTTCGATGTTTAATTCGTTATTGTTCAATTTTAGGCCCTCAAGATTAGTATCATTTTCATGCATGATTTCGCTTTGAGATAATCTGCTAGTTTCAGACGCTTCTGGACGAGTGTTCCCAAGCGGTAACGATGCATTTTGTGTTTCAGAAGAAAGAGATGGCCATGCGGTGCGTTTTACAATCGGGATAAGTTCTTGCTGTTCATAACGACCGAAGTTTAAATTTTGTGGTTGATCTCGATGCCTAATCTCGTTTTCTCCGCCTAGAATATTTACACTTTCATTTCCCTGGAGAATGTTTTGGTGAAGTTTGTTTGAACTTCTCGGTGATTCGTCCGTAAAATTAAATTCTGAGGGGTGTGTCTCTTCTTGGTTTGAGATATTGGAGAAAATGAATTCTCTTGATATGTTATGTTCACTTGTATAATTTCTTCCTTCACTTGTCCGTGTTAAATGTAACCTCCGATCGGAAACCAACTCTTCATCATGATTTATATGTCTTCCTTGTCTATGCAGTTCAGGAATCATGCTGTTGACGGGGCCGTCGGGGACTTTGTCTTGGAGAAACGGTCGAAGGTCTGGTATGCCGTCCTCGTCTCCCTCGGGCAGTGCATACTGTTGTTCGGATTTCTCCGATTCCACTGCATACGGCTGGCTCCTTTCAGGCAATGGGTTCCCTGAGCATTCCTTCACAATCAGTAAGCCTGTAAACACAAAAACATTTAGGACTTTCCATATAACCGGTCGCGGTAGCTCAGTAGTAGAGCGTTTGCTTCGTAACCGGGGATCGTGAGTTCGAGCCCCGCTCATGGCATGGCCGCGTCAAACCTAAGACGTTAACATAGGTAGAGATTGCTCCTTCGCTAAACGCTCGACATGTAAAACGGAGGTACCGTGTCGCGACAGGCGTTGGCACGATAAAGTACCAACACTGCTACGGCCCTGAGCGCTAAGCATAGGTCTAAATTTGTGGTACTTCGCCTACAGCTGATGACGTCTCAGTATGAGTGACAAATTCTTGACGGGACGTAAAAACCAAGCAATCATTAAATCATATATTATGAAATAGGAAAAAATATTTATTTTGGTGGAATTCGTTTTCTCATTATTTACCAATTTTTTTGTCTACTTCAGTGGGACATAAATTGCGAACTCCTACTGTATACAACCTTATCTTTACTGCAATTTAATTCTTAGGTTGAAATCTTGAAATTATTCAACGTTTTAGTGAATATAACCTAACCTTAACTTTTACATAGAATGGAGATTAAAACAGCATACAATGTTATAGTGTTATTATAATCTAATGTCGTAATAATGTACCTGTAATTGTTTTTTTTCCCCTGTTCCTGTTTCATTATATATTGTATGTAATCGACAGGTTGATTTCACGTTTCTAGGATGGCGTGTATATAAGATAATCGAAATATTCACTACACATCTCGTCAAAAATGTCTGATTGTATTTAAGAATGACACTCTCTGTCAGTCTTTGCAGTAGTGTACAGGACTTAAATTGGTGGTTTTTCATTATCCTAATCCAAGGTCATATACGCAAAAGTAAGGAAACTTGGGGAAAATACATAATTCGTGTCCGCGGCTGAACTTCGTAACAAAGCAAAGTACATGTATTTTGACTTGGTAATGTGGTAAGACCTTGATTCAAGGTCATTTGGAGAAGGTCACGTTCAAAGACGATTGGTTTGTTGTTTACGTCCCATTAGAGAATATTTCACTTATGTAGAGACATCAGCAGCTTTACGTCAAGTGTCACAAATTTTGACCTACATGTATGTACGGCGCTTAGGACGGTAGCAGTGAGGGTAATTCTTTATCATACTAATGCCTTCCGTGACACAGGTCATTGGTTTAGAAAATGTTTCGAAGTCGTATTGTGTCCTATCTTTGTAAGAAAGGTATTCAAGATTATCACAATTGATACTAGTACAATTTTTTATGACCAGGTATTAATGTTATTTGGAACAAATAGATTGTAAAACTAGCGATAAGTTTTGAAGATATTAATATTATTTATACTTTTCGAACGAAGGTTGTTAATGACTAGGGAGTTTTCCTAATTTAGCGACGCATTGTCCAAGTCACCAATCAAAATTAGTACCCATGATGTAAATGCACTTAGAAATCGTACTTCTTCGTAATTTAATCCAAGGTTTTGAATATGACCTTTGTGTCAGGATTTTGTCAAGAGTTGTAAAAATCTCATCAGGGCATATCATCTCTGTCAAAAAAAATTACATATTCATACTTGAACAAAAACTAAGGATTTTTTTTCTGCGTTCTGATCCTCCTTCAAGGCTAATCTATTTCAAGTTAAGGTCAAAGGTTGGAATTCTGTATGAATGTGTCAATCAAATCTAGGATAATATGCCTCAATTTGTACGGGACGGGGTTACGCGGGGGTATTCGCCCTGTTAGGTCCAGTTGTCAATATGTTTCTGTACGATGACGGTGAGGATATCTTCAAGATATTTATTGTCAATTCACATTCAAGACGAGGAAAAGATTTAAAATTGATCTAAATTTAACAAGCTGTATTTATCTATACTAGTCTATATCGGACAACTATGTGCTTTAGAGCATGTACTATGCACTGTATGTTCCAGATTACACGAACTATGAAACCTGACTACTTACAAATGATTACAACCCAAGTCTTCACAAAGGGCGGCATCGACAGCTTGGCTTTCCTAAAGGCTCGCTATAGCCAGGTTTGATGTCGACACCATGGGCAACATCTGAAAGAAAGTGTCGTTTGTAATGTACATGGTACCAGTAGTTCTCTTCAGTTGTCTTTGCAAGATACTGTGGAATCAATAGAATTCGTGGTGGCTCAATTTTCGTGGAATTCGTGGGTACCCCTCAACCACGAATTTACATCCTCAACGAATAAAGATATTCCAGAGTTATCTTTCTTACAAATATATAAATCCACGAAATTACGTCCCCACGAACCCGTAAAAATTCAACAATTCACGAAAATTGGCCCACACGAATTTAAATGATTCTACAGTAGTGGTGCGTCTTAATTGATGAATTTCGTTACCCCTTGCAGAAGCGGTAAATAAATAACTAGTAAGTAAACAGGTAGTATTGGTCCTCCGTGCATACTACAGTCTAGAAACGAAGTGAACCTAAGTAGGATACTAATCTTGTGATAACTATTATCACTACGTTATTGATACAAGCTTCTGGGTTTGATTTGAACAACAGCTAGTGTATCTGTCAATGTTATTCACTGTTAAGGTTTGTTGTAAACGAAACGTCAAATAAAAATAAAGCAAATGAAATGGAAGGAACTAGTTAGAAATCAATTATTTAAAGCACATGATAGCAATTCTCCCTTATCGTTGTAGTTTTATTTACAACTTCACATTTTCAACTTCACCTCCAAACTTTGAATATTCCTATACAATAAATCTATGAATTTAGAAACTCTGTTCACTAACCAATACATCAATTTTGAGGCTTTTTAAAAAAGGTTATAGGCCTAAGTCACAGATATTAACAGAACATTAATTTTCTCCTTTAGGTATGCTTTTAAATGATGCAATTTCCAAATTGAATATGGGGAGGTTTTTTTTAATACTTCGCTAACTGTTAAAAATTGACGTATTCCGTGTGAGGTATACGAATTATAAGTATTACTCCAAGGAATAAAAGATGAATATTTCTCAAAGAGATTAATATCACTATAAGGAATGAATATTTTTCCAAGGTATGAATATCACTTTAAGGACGAATATTTCTTCAAGGAATGGATATTATCCCAAGTAATGAATATTTCTCCAAGGGATGCACATTTTCCAAGGTATGGATATCACTCCAGGAGACAAATATTATTCCAAGTAATGAATATCAATTACTCCCAGGGATGAAAGAACATGCACGTCCTGTAGTAGAGATATAAGGCACTGTAGTAAACTGTAGATGCCTATGGTATAAACTTTGACACTGAAGTTACCTATAGTTATACCTTTGACATTGTAGTTAATTACAGAAATAGTATGCTTAACTACACTGAAATCGTTTATTCTGTATTTAACTATGGTGAAAACTTTGATACTATAATTAACTACATTGAAAACTTCAATTCTTTAGTTAATATGGTGAAAAACTTCGATACTGTAGTTAACTTTTGAGAAAACTTTCATACTTTATTAAAAAGTTTGATACTTTGAAGAAATATGCTTAAAACTTAGAATAATTACAGTTCATAATCATTATCCATTTTCCACAAAACAAAATTTACCTACATAGATTGACCGTGAAAATGAAAATCTACACTGTGATATCTATATACTATCGTAGTTAAACCCTTCATATTAAAGTTTATTGTAGAAAAACACGAATACAGTAATTTAGTAGGGTACAGTTTAGCATAGTATGCTAATATTATCGTTTCATGAATACTGTAATTTAGTAGTTTTATATAGGGTAGTGATATTAACGTTACATGAATACTGTAATTTAGTAGTTTAATATAGTGTAGGAAAATCATCGTTACATGAATACTGTAATTTAGTAGTTTAATATAGTGTTTTAATATTATCGTTACATGAATACTGTAATTTAGTAGGGTACAGTTTAGCATAGTATGCTAATATTATCGTTACATGAATACTGTAATTTAGTACAGTTTAATATAGTGTAGGAATATCATCGTTACATGAATACTGTAATTTAGTAGTTTAATATAGTGTAGGAATATTATCGTTACATGAATACTGTGATTTAGTACAGTTTAATATAGTGCAGTGATATTATCGTTACATGAATGCTGTGATTTAGTACAGTTTAATATAGTGTAGGAATATTATCGTTACATGAATACTGTAATTTAGTAGTTTAATATAGTGTAGGAATATTATCGTTACATGAATACTGTGATTTAGTACAGTTTAATATAGTGTAGTGATATTATCGTTACATGAATACTGTAATTTAGTAGTTTAATATAGTGTAGGAATATTATCGTTACATGAATACTGTGATTTAGTACAGTTCTATATAGTGTAGTGATATTATCGTTACATGAATACTGTGATTTAGTACAGTTCTATATAGTGTAGTGATATTATCGTTACATGAATACTGTGATTTAGTACAGTTCTATATAGTGTAGTAATATTATCGTTACATGAATACTGTGATTTAGTACAGTTCTATATAGTGTAGTGATATTATCGTTACATGAATACTGTGATTTAGTACAGTTCTATATAGTGTAGTAATATTATCGTTACATGAATACTGTGATTTAGTACAGTTCTATATAGTGTAGTGATATTATCGTTACATGAATACTGTGATTTAGTACAGTTCTATATAGTGTAGTGATATCATCGTTACTTGCCCCTGTTTCTTTGCATTCATATCTATATTTATCATCAATACGATTTTGAGAAAATCATACCCAATCCTTGATTTCAATACAAATTACATGTAGATGCAAGTTACAATTACTAGTATACGAAACCATTATCCGACAATTAGATGTTTATATTAAAGCAAATTGTTCTTTCAGTTTTGGGGAAGAAAAGAGTCATGTGCAATAATAATGAAGCGACTCATTCATATTTCAACATTCAGTGAAAATGGACCCTTAACTCGAACTTTTCCGAATGTAAACTATGGCTAAACAATTTAATAGTAACACAAAATATATATATATTTCAAAAATCATATAATACTGTCGACATAAATATTTACCTTAGTTCCTAGGAGGATGGACCTGTACTTTATCGCATCAGCTTTATCACGTGATACGGGGAAATTATTTAATGCAGTCCAAATCAACAACGTTGATAATATTTATTAGATATACATGGTATATCATAATGAGCCGATATCGCTTGCCTTTCTCGGTTTAGGTATTTCGAGTATCAGTAAAATGACCCAGTTATAAGACTAACAGCTATGTACTTCGTCAAACTCACACTGTGTACATAGTGATGTAGTTTTCTAAGAACGCAGAATAAATAGGTTTTTCTGCGTTTGACTTGCGTGATGCAGTTTCTTACACATGCACATACAAAAAAGAAAACAACAAAACAAACCCATTATTTTAAAAATAGTGCTCTTTTAGATTGTACAATGTGATGTGTATAGGGTGTGTATCAAAGATTGTACAATGTCGTGATGTGTATAGGGGATGTGTTAAAGATTATACAATGTGATGTGTATACGGTGTGGGATAGAAAGATTGTAAATAAAGTAATGTGTATTAGGTTTGTGTTAAAGATTGTACAATATCGTGATGTGTATAGGGGATGTGTTAAAGATTATACAATGTGATGTGTATACGGTGTGGGATAGAAAGATTGTAAATAAAGTCATGTGTATTAGGTGTGTGTTAAAGATTGTACAATATAGTAATGTGTATTTGGCATGGGATAGAAAGATTGTACTATATAGTATTAAGTGTGGGATAGAAAGATTGTATCATATGGTATTGGGTGTGGGATAGAAAGATTGTACTACATGGTATTGGGTGTGGGATAGAAAGATTGTATCATATGGTATTGGGTGTGGGATAGAAATATTGTACTATATAGTATTGGGTGTGGGATAGAAAGATTGTAGTATATAGTATTAGGTGTGGGATAGAAAGATTGTAGTATATAGTATTAGGTGTGGGATAGAAAGATTGTACTATATGGTATTGGGTGTGGGATAGAAATATTGTACTATATAGTATTGGGTGTGGGATAGAAAGATTGTAGTATATAGTATTAGGTGTGGGATAGAAAGATTGTACTATATGGTATTGGGTGTGGGATAGAAAGATTGTACTACATGGTTTTGGGTGTGGGATAGAAAGATTGTATCAATTGGTATTAGGTGTGGGATAGAAAGATTGTACTACATGGTTTTGGGTGTGGGATAGTGAGATTGTATCATATGGTATTAGGTGTGGGATAGAAAGAGTGTAATACATGTATATGGTTTTGGGTGTGGGATAGAAATATTGTACTATATGATATTGGGTGTGGGATAGAAAGATTGTAGTATATAGTATTGGGTGTGGGATAGAAAGATTGTAGTATATGGTTTTGGGTGTGGGATAGAAAGATTGTAGTATATGGTTTTGGGATAAAAAAAATTGTAGTGTATGGTTTTGGGTGTGGGATAGAAAAATTGTAGTGTATGGTTTTGGGTGTGGGATAGAAAGATTGTAGTATATGGTTTTGGGTGTGGGATAAAAAAAATTGTAGTGTATGGTTTTGGGTGTGGGATAGAAAAATTGTAGTATATGGTTTTGGGTGTGGGATAGAAAGATTGTAGTATATGGTTTTGGGTGTGGGATAGAAAGATTGTAGTATATGGTTTTGGGTGTGGGATAGAAAGATTGTAGTATATGGTTTTTGGTGTGGTGGGGAGATAAAGGTTGTGCCCTTTTAAAGTGTATTGAGGATGGGATAAGGTTTGGGGGACTCAGTATGTAAGAATGGTCTTGATATAGTAAGTAGGCATCACACAGACTTTTATTTTCACAGTAGGTCTAATATCAAAGTCTGAATAATTCAATGCTAATCATAACAACGATTTCTTGATTTCGTTTGATTTGGCAAATGTACATAATGTCAATATATTCATAACTATGAATGGGCAAGTGGTGTAATTTTTAAGGATTAATTTACGACTATATTTGTTAATTCATGAAATAAGATAAACTCACTGTACATACGGTTAGTAAGACTGGAGGCGGTTCGTCTCTTGTAGCATAGGCCCCCCAAATCCACTGGGATTGCATCCGATCATATACACATACACGAGTTCATGCTAAAACGTAGTTCACGTGGTTGTGTTTCTTTAGTTTAATTAAAGAGGGTTTGGTATGTGAAGAAGGTTTTGCAAACGACAGGATAATTAGATCGTCAGGCTGAATAACTGGTTTCCTGAACTACTTGCTGCTGGGCGGAAGTTCTGTTCTTATGCTCAGTATGTTTTATGTGGCAAAGAATAGATGGGTTTTGTCCATGTCATATTGTTTATGGAGAGAGAGAGAGAGAGAGAGAGAGAGAGAGAGAGAGAGAGAGAGACAGACAGACAGACAGACAGACAGACAGAGATACATGATATTTTCTACAAATTGTGATACAGATTTCTTATTGTTTTAAAAAATTAAAAATAATTAACATTTCAAGGATATCCACTTGTGGAACGTATCATAAATCCCCAGAGTTTGGATTACGATACTTCAAAGGCGTGTTGGTTGGCTTGAGGATTGGTAGACTAGTACGTAGTAAGAGGCCGGTTTGTTTATCAATTGCATCACACTGATTGTTCATTAAAAACATCCCCTAGGTCGTAGTGGCGTGGACGAAATGTTTAAAACGAAGGAAAATGAAGTTCAAAGAACACGCATTGTACAGTAACATCAAAATACCTTGTGTTTGAAGGTTTCCTTTCACATTTAGTCTAACACTGGGTGCCGGGTTCATTTCATCATTTTGAATTCAACTTTCCGTACGTCAGTAATGAAGGTGACCATAACGTTAAACTATAAGAATCAATCATAAATATTATTGCAAAAACTTTTGTTTTTATGTAAAACTTATACGGTACCAATTTTGATGCACCAGATGCGCATTTCGACATATAATGTCTCTTCAGTGATGCTCAACCGAAATGTTTGAAATCCGAAATAACTATGAAGCTTTAGAGCTAAATATAGCCAAAAACAACGTGCCAAATTACATATTCTAGGTGAAGAGAGCAAGAGAAATAACTCTTAACTGCTGATTAAATGTTGAAGTACAGTTTAAGTTATCTCACATTGAACCGGTTAACTTGTAGTCTAACAGTACAAAATACGTACTCCTCTTTCTCTCTCTACCCTATAGTTACGTTTTTTCAATAAGGTAGAACTTTTAACTTTAAAGTGAGTGATATAATCGATTTCACAAAACAATTTCTTTAACAACGCTGGCAAATTACTAGTAAGCAGAAATTTGAAAGCTGTGTGGTCCAATTTTCGACAAATTCTGTCCACCTTGTAAAAACACTGTTAAATTATTGCACGTGTATATTTACGAGGCTGCATAACATGTTATACATTATTTCACCTGTTTTAACCAGAATTATTTGGTTTTAAATCGGTGTTTACAAACAACGTTCATTCGGCCATTTCTGGTGTATATCAAGTGACAGCCACGCGTCCAGTTCAGGTGGCAATTTCTTTCGTTCTGAAACATGTGGGTAGGGGTATACATCAAAGTCAGATTATGACAGACTAATGAAAAATCATATTTCCCTTTTATGTCAATACCTGTATTTCATATTGGTGTAGTTAATAAATCATGACCCTAAATTACATGTAATCTATAAATACTGGTGCTGGTGCACAAAACATGCTCTGAGCAGGTGCCCCTTTTTTGCTATGATTTTCTCTCATTTGGGCTAATTCGCACCACCCTCACAGTACCAAACATGGGGATTTACACAATGTGCACAATCAAGAACCCTATCTGCTCTTCTTAAAAATCTACCTTTCATATGGGGCCATTCACCTTCCCTCTCAGCTATACCTTTTGCTGGACCATGCATGTTTTCACCGGAATTTCTTCAGCAACTGACCACGTGTCTTAGTTTCGTATTTGCACCCATTTATATGGTAGGAATCATGGTGACACCTACATGTTGTATATCAACATTTTTATTAAACACTCAGCTACATTTGATATGTATCCTAGAATTATTGTATACATTTTTACACATGTAATATTACTTCAACTATGGGGTATTTCCATTTTTAAAATGTCCCCTGCTACCTCAGACTTCCAGAGGTAAAATCATCGGTGGTCTTATCTGTGTATTTCGTTACAATAATACCGAGTCATAAGTGTTTCACGTTTTCATTAAAGAGAAATGAAATACCTCTTAGTAATTCCAAAATATATTCATTGTTTTATGCTCTTTCAAACATAAATTTAGACAGTTGCGTCTGAGGTATGTACATCATATTGGGATTCCCCTCATGCGTATGGATCTATTTATAGACACATAGGAGACATGGAAAAAAAATGAGATAGCAGAATCAACTGGATATGATCCAGTTATACATTGTATAATGAACTCCATGCTTCACTTTTTGAATCGAATATGATACGCATGCGCAGAATTAAGTTTCCACTATTGACAAACGTATTAATGACTTCCACTTTTTAGATAATCTCACTGATTTATATTTTACATATAAATGTTTTCAAGCAATTGAGGGAAAGTTAATAACTTTCAAACATAATTCAGCGGCATTAAAGTAATTCTGTACACTTCGAGAGAAATAAAGATAGCAGGTGAACAGATATCTGACCCAGGGACCTATATTGGTCTGACCACACAGCTTCAAGTTACGTCACAGACGTCCCTGGTCTGACCATACAGCTTCAAGTTACGTCACAGACGCTGCTGGATATGCATGAAACGATCACCAGCTGGTTTTATCGACGAACTAGAAAACTGACAAAGTCAGAAAGGGCCCCGGTGAGTGATATCAGAGGAAAGTGAGATCTGTATTTGTTACAGTAATGATTAGGTGTGGTATTGTCTTTACAAACATACATGGTTGGGACGGTTTCCCTTATTATTATTTTTTATTAAACTATCTATAGATGTATATCATTGAATTATCTCCATTTGACATCACAATTAAGATGCTGACATACATACAGAAAGACAAGGTGATGTGAACCCAGAATTCATATATGGCTTCCTCTTATTGTAAACCTTTTAAGTATTTCTGTGCACAGTTTGAAAAGTGTACGGTGGAAACTACGAGTCAACAAAAATGTTGACGGACAGACAGACGGATGGACAATGTGGTTACTACAGGACTTCCGCATTTCATGCGGGGACCTAATGACATATCATTCAAACAAATTATGTACATGTATTTAGAGTAACTGTGTCTTAACATAGTAGAAAACATTGGATGGTAATTGTTCTCTGAAAAACGAGTGTTAAACCACCACGGTGTACATGCATTGTATTTAATGGCTTTTCTCTGACATCAAAATATACTCCCCTACCACACATAATTCTACTTGTAGATTTTTTTCAGATAAAGAGGGTGGGGGATCTCATTAACTACGAGTTCGAAAGTCGACACTAGACCTGAAAGAATAAAAATCGAAAAATAATGATGCAGTCCTAGTAACTCCTTCTAATGATAAAAAGCACTGTTCAAGTTACAGTGTACTTAGTTTTATTTTAAGTCTGGGAAAGACTAATAGCATGTTAGTAAAATAGAACATCTCGTCAACTCGATCTCTACCCGATGCTTATCACACTGTACTACAGACAGTACGTCCTCATGGGTCAATCGTAGGCTACCAGTTAGTGATGCATCGATCGTGAACACTCGTTTATTTCCGTAACAGCAAAATCTTGTATGTAGGTCGACGCCATCAGAGTCTGCTGTTATTTGTACATTCAGAAAACTTCAGCAGATTCCGGTATCCTCCGCTACACTATATCTAGCCTCGGACATACGACGTTAATATAAGTGATATATAGCTACGAGTAACATTTGCATTGTGGTCGTCAATTTACTCTCCCGGAAAAACTTCCGCTTTCAGAATGTAGAGATCAAAATACGTTTTTTAAAATGAATTTATTGAGTTTTCCTTAGAAAACTGCCGTCTATTTCGAGAAAAAAAAAACCCACCATAATTCTCAAAGGGAAATAGTTACAAATATTGAGAGTGTTAAAAAAATATGTCCCTTGATGTCAGTAATTCCAGTTGATCAGTGACGTTAAACACGTTATAAGTCACTGCATACGTACTATGGCGAAAAACATACATTCCACTCGGATCACCTCGGTCAATTCCATCTAGATGTAGGGTACCGGAATCTGCCAAAATTTGCCGAATGCATACATCCAAAGTTACATGTAGATGGAATCGACCGAGGTGATCCGAGTGGTTATTTGTACCCGAATGTAACTATGACGTCACAGTCATATGTTACGGTGTAAAACAATAGCTTCGGGGCTATAATAAATGCTGCAAATAAATCTCGTATGTAGATCGACGCCATCAGATCCTGTCGTTATGTGTACATAAATGTACTGGTGCAACCTATCATTGGGTCGGGTGCTTTCTGACGTGTTTCGTGCCGGTTGTTGGGTAGTTCTTGGCGCACTGTTTTTGACTGCGGATGGCTCCTTTTGCCTGATGTAGGATGTAGGTCTCGCGGCGGGTGTGGCCGGTCGACGGGGGATGCTTACTCCTCCTGAGCATCTGATCCCACCTCTGGTGTGTCTAGAGGTCCGTGTTTGCCTTACTCTCTATTTTTTATTGCTTATAGGAGTTATGAGATTGATCACTGTACGCTATCTTCACCTTTCAAAAAAACAGTAATACTTAAGAAATGAACATCACTTTTGAACTGTTCATGGTCAATGTGAACGTTCATATTGCGATATTGGAAAGGTTTGAATTTAAAACCAAGTTAAAAACGAACAGCAGAAAGTAAATTCTTTCTGCAACCATATGAATTTCCTTTCTTTGTCGGAATGGTTCGAGTAACTACATTTTCGCGCCGATTGTCAATGTTCAGGTTTTTCAGTAGATCCACCTCTCGCGATAACAAGCATGGCGGAGCAGACGAAGAATTTTGCATGCTATACATGATATTTAATGAAAAACACCTTTATTAGGTATGCCTGGGCACAAAGTTGGTACTCCTTTTGTTGTAAACAACATTTGGGACTAAAACATAGAGCTTATTATCGATTATTCATAAACTTATTTTGCACCATTACGGAGATCCTATGGAATTTTAGCCCTATCCCGAAAACGTCAGAATAACAAAAATGGAATAGGACTGCATTATTGCAGCTACCTGATACCACCTCTCGTATATCGGATTCGAACCCGCGCCGACAGAGGTGAGAGGACGTGTGATTTTGAGCGCGATGCTCTAACCACTCGGCCACAATAATGTGATCGATCTCATGTATAATTGTTATTAATTACTCTCACCTCTGTCGGCGCGGGTTCGAATCCTAGTCTAGTCGCTACGAACTTGAACACAACCCTGGTGCTCAATCACAGAAAAAGCTTTTCCTAACAGTTTGTTTACGTCCCGTCAAGTCCCGTGAGGATCGGGGTTAGAATAGGTCATTAGTACCTCTTGATTGTCGTAAGAGGCGACTAAATGGGGCGGTTCTTCGGATGAGATCGCTAAAACCGAGGTTCCGCAGGCGCGTATAGCCAAAAAGGACATGAAGTAAACGCAAAGTATAGCAAGGGATCTGAGGGCCGTCATGCGGTCCCCAGTTGGTCAAAGGCAAAGCCTTGTGCAAAGAAACATGTTTTTGTCAATTTCCAAACCCAGAAGAATTCTCAAAATCATTTTCTAAAGTATTATATTATGCCAACTCACCATGTGTACTTGGACTGAATTTACATTCGTTTTACGATTTTTCCCGTTGTTTTCGACTGCATGGTATATACATGTATATATGGTAAATGTTACTGATAACAAAGAATATCCTAATCCGTCTACTACATGAACATATAAAATGTATGAAGTGATATTCGACATGATGTTAATGATTTGAAATTAAATTTGATTGAATGGACTGTAACTGGAAGGGAGAAAATGCAACGGACTAGACCGGGATTCCAACCCGGGCCCTGCATCTCCAGTCAGGTGCTCTACCAACTGAGCTAACTGGCCACCGGCGATCAAATTCGACTGACCGCTACATGACATGATACTGATTAAATTAAGAATCGGGATTATATAATGCAATTATCTTTGAGGCACAAATACTCTAACGGCAAAGTATCTCTCTCTCCTCTCTCTCAATTAATGTGTACGCAGTTACGATTTGCGTATAGACAGCTACACGCCTGCTCCGTGTCACTGCAGGTGTGGCACGATAAAGATCCCACCTCCCTGCTCATAGGCAGTAAGCGCCGAGTATAGGCCTAAAATTTGTAGCCCTTCATCGGTTATAGTGACGTCTCCTAATGAGTGAAAAATTCTCGAGAAGGACGTTAAACAACATAAAACCAAACCAACGTCCCGTCAAATAAGAGAAAGCTAAAGATTGTCCGTAAATTTTGTTACATCATAAATTCCACAGAAAAACACGTCTTGATTTGCAGTACATACTGAGCTGATACATCCACAAAATTACTTGTATCACGTTCATTGAAACACATTGTTTTGCAAGCACAAATAACCCCACTCATAACGTTACTTCTGGATCCTGTTCACTGCTACTTGTTCACTGCATCAGAACAGCGACCGTTATTTCACATACAAATTGTTCTAACAGTTAGCGACGTACCCTGCGGCTGCAGTTTAAGAATAAAACTGCCACTTAACCAGTGTTTTACACATGCTTATCTTAACGTTAGAAATGATGTTAATCCCAATGGGCTTATCAGTGTATCATTTGTCTTTAGCTGGTGTTGGTCCTCGCGCGAAGGTGCAAAGATGCATCAGAAATAGGTGTCACAAAATGACTAATAGTATTCTCTTTTATACTTCGAAAAGGTACTAGTATTTTCTACTTGGAACTCATTTAAAACTACGTTTGAATCCATTTCCAATTCGTCATCAGATATATCACTATCAGGTCATAGTTTGCGGAACATGATGCACTTTCATTTCTCTCAGAGATAAATCCCTAAATGATATCATTGAGAACAGTATCTATATCCTCACGGTAGCTTACTTTAGATTTAATTTGTGCAAGAAAATTTCTTCAACTGAATCCATTTCCCCTTTTTAATGAAATGATGTGAGAACTTGTGATTGATTGATTGAATATTGTTTTACGTCCCTCTCGAGAATATTTCACTCATATGGAGACGTCAACACTGCCGGTGAAGGGCTGCAAAATTTACGCCTATGCTCGGTGCTTACGGCCTTTGAGCAGGGAGGGATCTTTATCGTGCCACACCTGCTGTGACAGGGGACCTCGGGTTTTGCGGTCTCATCCGAAGGACCGCCCCCTTTAGTCGCCTCTTACGACAAGCATGGGATACTGAGGACCAATTCTAACCCGGATCTCCACGGGATAATTCAACGTTTAATTGCATATGAAGACAACATAAATTGGACAGAAATGTTCGAGCATAAGAAAGTATATAAGAGTATCATGATGAAGATTGCATCAACAAGCATTCTGAGTATTGCATGGCCATACATAGTCCCCTACCGGTTTCAAAAATTACTGTACCACAACAATATCCAAAGTTCATTATGTAGGTTATGGTAAAAGCGAAAATTGGGGAACCAGGATAGGAATGGTTGGAAATCAACTACTATTCGAGTAGAGACTAGACCAGCAAAAATGACCAATTTATAATTAGGTTTAGGTTTTAACCAAGTCAATAAACTGTGACATGTAGGTGATCATGAATAATTTAGCTATATTGTTGTATTACTACATGTATCCTAGAAGTTTTAATGAGTGTAGTACTCTTATCTACAGAGTTAAGAAACTTGGATGTAAACTAACAATTCATGCTATTTTTCTAAGTCCAAGGGTCATAACTTAATGGAAAATCAACGGACCGAGATGAAATTCGAACTTGATCTGTAACTTGTTATGGCAAAGCAATGTACCAAATATCAAATGAATATCTGCAAGCACAACCAAAAAAAAAAAAAAAAAAAAAGTCTGGAAAACTGATAATTCATGCTATTTTTCTAAGTCCAAGGGCCATAACTTATTGAAAAATCAACGGACCGAGACAAAATTCGAATTTGATCTGTAACTTGTTATGGGAAAGCAATATACCAAATATAAAATGAATATCTGCAAGAACAGAGAAAAAAGGTGGAAAACTGGACTGACGGACAAACAGACGGACGGAGCGCAAACCTAAAGTCCCCTTCGGCTTAGTCGGTAGGGGACTAAACATCAAAGAGATGTGTCACGAAAAAACAAGAAACCAAAAGAATTCTGGAAAATGGACACTCCATTAAGCAAAGCTAAACGGTCCAATATTTAACCTGAAGATTTTCAAACTATTATATCGAGAATTGTATAATCCGAAGTCAAAGACAGCCAGCAGCATTGAAGGAGGAGGGACTAGGGAGACCACGAGTGATATTGATTTATGAAATACATTCAAATTTCGAAAATAACTGCGACGTTTTTCCGGCATAGTTCATGAAGCGCGTTGTACCGTAGTTCATTGCTTTAGTTTTTCCGGCATAGTTTATGAATCGCGTTGTAGATCATTCCCTTATGAAACCGTGGGGATCCAGGTTAGAATAGGTCCTCAGTACCCCTTGCTTGTCGTAAGAGGTGACTATAAATGGGGCGGTTCTTCGGATGAGACCGCAAAAACCGAGGCCCCGTGTCACAGCAGGTGTGGCACGATAAAGATCCCCCCCTTTGCTCAAAGGCCGTAAGCGCCGAGCATAGGCCTAAATGCAGCTCTTCACCGGCAATGATGACGTCTCCATATAAGTGAAAAACTCTCGAGAGGTTAAACAATATTTAATCAATCAATCATTCCCTTATGTACTTTCAAAGAAGAATTTTTTTCTTATATCTACATTCTACTTTCATTTCTGTCGGGATTCCCAGTCGTTAGACAAAATCTATACATTTATAATCAAGATTCATACTCGCATTATAGCGCGTTCATGATCACAATTGCAAAGAACATTGGAGCTGGTTCGCTATGTGATCTGATCTACTTGCTTCACAGAATTTGATCACGATACCCCCCCCCCCTTCATTGCCCATTAAAGTTGAATGGAATTGCTAAAATTTGAAATAGGATTTTAAAACTTCAATTCATTTGAATCTAAAGGTAACGTAGATGGAATCATGTTGCTTGTTTTTAAGCAAAATATGTCATTTCCTTTAAACTATGAATTGAAATAATGTTTGAATAATCATGTTTTCGTAATGGAATTTAGTTGCACCTCCTTCGGTGTGAAACCGTTAGGGAATTTTTCCGGAATCATGGTATAATGGTTTCATGTAGTGGGGATCCTTAATAAAAACAATAAAATTGTGATACTAGTACTTACTAAAGCCAATAGCAAAATCAAAGCCATGAATTTAATTGCCGTAACGTCCTGGAATTTTGCAGAAGGCTAAATTTAACTCTGTAAAGAAGCATGCGTTTTGCAAAAAAAAACAAAAAAAACGCCGATGTCAGTGGTAAGTAACATGTAAGGACGGAACAGTACAGACCCAGGAATAGATGAATGCAGTAGGCATCTCATTTGCGAAATCGACAGATTTTCAGAAATACAGCATATATGATGTAATCATGTTTTAGTCCCCTAGGTGATTTAAAGATTAACAAGGTCTATTTAAAACATTAGAGATATCGAATTTCTGTTAAACTTGTTTGATCAGTAGGGGTTTTCCGCAGGTAAATAATTCGAGACACGTTGATCACAAATTAAAAAGAGCTTATCTAACATCACCAGCACAAAACAGCCGGCATATACACATCTCACGCGTGTGTCTTCACATGAATCTCTGCTAAAGCGCGCGAGGTACAGGTCCTATTATTTGATGTATACATGTACATTCCCAATGTTTTTGCCTAATTGTAATTATAGTCATTTCCTCGTGAATGCTCCGCGGTTGTGAACGATGCGCGTATTGATCTTGATTAATATAGTACGTCTAATTCAACGGCTATTACGTCTCCGATAGAAATGAAAGTAGAATGTACATAAGAAAAATAAATTTTCATTTTTGAAAATACAGGAGGGTATTGACTTCAGCGCTTCACGTGCGCCAGCATACTTTTTATGAAGCGCGTTAGTATGCCGCCGTGAAACATCACGTACAGTTCATACCCTCAGGTATTTTCAAATATAAAATCTATTTCTTAAAGAACCACTACTATATACCCTCACCCATTTATAAAAGAGTGAAGAATAAACAAGTTAATGCCAAAATAGACAGTCTCGTGAAAGTAAATACATCAAAATTTGCTTTTAACCAATTAAAGTCTGAATGATAAAACATAACTAGACACATGGTATTGCACACTTCAATCCATCCTAATTTGAACACGTTCCAGCCATCTGGTTAGTCAGGTCCTTCATCTCAGCCCGGTCTACGTCTGCTTCCGGATGATCCCTGGTTCTGAGCTTTGTTTATTCCATGGCAGCATATAGTCGACAGTGAACACCTTCCAGAATCCCGGCCATTTCAGTGGAAGGGGATCACGGGCGTCTTCCGAGACCCAACCAACCTTAACACTAGAACACCTAAACCCTGAACCTGCCCGACACTTGCACTTCAAGACACCTAGTCTTAATACAAAAGCTAACCTGACTGAAATCCCCTATCCTTATTGATTAATACGTCTTAAATACTGAACACTACTGAGGAATAAACCCTTCAAAATTAAATATTCCCGCTTAATCTGACACATTCCGGACAGATAAACACAAGTTCCATTTTCGCAAACTTTTCAGTGATGCCAACAGACTCTGGGTGGAACCACAGGCCTCTGAATTTCTATCAATAAGCCGTTATATGATTGACCAGTGATATATATATATATATATATACCTCCTCTATATATAAATACACCAGGTCTGCAACGACTTTTTAACCCCCTCGTCGATTCGGAGCCGAATTTTCAGGGAAAATGAAAGTGCCTAACCTTTAGCCTGCACAAAGTTCTGTGCCCAAAATTGATTGTTCTTGTATTCCACCGCTTCAAATGCACCGAAATATAGACGCAGTCAACCATTACTTTCCTCTTTTCAAAAATTTCTGCCACTGGCCACTGCCATGCGCTGACGTCACATAAACAACAGCTCTGCACTGAATAAACTTAAAAGTAAAACCATTGTAGTATTCTTTTCCGGAACATTTCGCGTGATTTGTCAAAACACAGAGATGGAAGTCGAAAGAGCGAGGATGCTGACCGAAACTGGCCACAGTTTTATTATCACTGGGCAGTGTGGAACAGGAAAAACACACTTACTGAAGTTTGCGTTTGCATTATTAAAGAGGATGCATTTTAATATTATGATAAGAACTTGAAATTTTAAAAATGTCATATCAGCTTAATGAACAAAAATAAATGCATGTATATCATGTGGTCAATTATACCAAAGATCATCTCAAAATTGGATATTGAATTTTAGTCTGAACACATTGGATAGTGAACTTGTGTTATAAATAGCCTGAACACATTGGATAGTAAACTTGTGCTATAAATATGCATTTCTATAGTTTAAATTACACACTGTAATGATGCATTCAGCTTTAGTCATTTTAACACACCAAACCTGCAGTGCTTCTTTTTACATAAAAAACCAGTTATATTGCCCTCCCAAAACAGGTATATCACCCTTGCATACAATTATTCTGCATAGTAATGAGGAATTTGTTAAGCAACAATAATCAATATTCAAAATGGTGGGGTAAATGTTGTTTGATCAGAATTGAAGAAAATTATCTGGAAAAATGTTACATAGCATGTATCATATGCCTTCTCGGCAACAATACAAGAATATTTGTCCGTCAGTGATAGGAAGCCCCAGAATATTATGTTACTTGAGGCCAACATAATTCAGGGCTTTAAAATATGTTAATTCTTATTGTAAGATACACACACAGACTTAAAATGATGAAAGTTGACAAATTAATTTAATATTTGGTCAGGTAAATGAATTGTTGAAATCGTTATCCAAATCACAAGTACTCAATTCTTGTAATGAATAGCAAATAAATGACTCCATTACATCAAAGTGATTGTTTCCTTCTGATCACATACACATGTATACACCCTAATAAATTTTCATTTGGCCTGTACTAAAGAAGTAAATACCTGTTAAAAACTCGGATACACTTCATCTTCTTACTCTTTATTGCTGCAGGTTTTAATGCACGCTTGGTGGTAGCTTTAAAATAAGATGCAGAGTCGCAAGAGTTTGACTTATTTGACACCGTTGCTTGGCCGAGAATGATGGCAGTGTTGGCTGGACCATATTGAGAGAGTGTGGGATTGGTATTCAGCCCATTTCTAATGTCTCTTTGTTGACAAAACAAATTTTACACAATGTCTTGAGTTCATATAACCAGGGTTGATAGTGTTTCCACTAGATACATGCTGTTGACATAATGAAATAAAGCCAAGAAGAACAGATTGAATGTCTTCAGAAGTCTCCTTGGTCAGATAGTTTTTGGAACTTACAAGGAATACAGAGTCATTGACTTGTTTCTCCCAATCTAGGAAAAACTGGCTGGCAGTGGTAATCTGGTGCAACCTGTTGTCAGACATTGCTGATATTGGCCGGTTTCTGTCACATAATATCTCTATCAGAGTTGATGTGTGCTCCAGTAGGGCAACTGATGATGCCAGGGTTTCTGGGTCCTCTATAGTTTGCTGATATGACTTCATTAAGTATAGCATATCCTTAGCACATCTACTGCTAGCTTGTTCCTCATTTTTGATGCAGGAGTCAACTCTAGGTGCTCTCGCGTGAGGTTTCTATGTACCCTAAATCCACTCTGGCAATTAAACTTAAAGCAAGCATCCCAATGATCCCATATAATTGGTCTGTCATGAAGCATCAAGTACCTGCCAGGTGCCGACTTATTTTGGGCTTTGCTATATTCAATGTTGTTAGGAGTCTTTTTTATGCAGTGCATTATATCTTGAATAGCACATATGGTACATGTATGTTGTCTATTTTATATATCTCGAAACATCCATTGACTTGTAGCTGGCTTGTCTCGAAACAACATGTTGGTGAATAACCTGTTAGTAGAGGCACCATCCATCATTTCATAGTCCACTGTGAACCCCTTCTGTGACAGTTCATCAATACATTCCCAGAAGGTGTTGTGCAACTGGTGAGCTGTTGCTGGATTGGAACCAAAATATGCCACAGGCCACCTAAAAGGTAATCAGACATGTAATTATTAAATACAATAATAAGAAAGAATTATGAGTTAGTTCAATATGTTTCAAAAATATAAACTTTATGATGTGCTTGGTTCAAGATTTTCTGAAATTAGGGAAATGGTCTGGGATATATTTTTTGACAAATCAATTTCCTACCTGAAACCTGTAAATTCATGAAAAACATACTGTAGAGCATGAGTTGCCAGCTGAACCTTCTTTTCTTTATTGCATATCGCTGGTATATTGTTGTTTGTCTCTCCCATGTCCACCATACTAACCAGCTTCCACGAATCCCCTTGTCGTTCAATGGTTAAGTCATCCTGGATTGATATTTCATCAATTACAAGTCCTCCATGTTTTCTAAACTCAGAAACTTTCTGTCGAACACATTCCATTGCCATCCACTTTATGTTTCCTTCACAAAACCCTACTTCTTGTTTTACAGAGTTCTTATAATATTGTAGCAAACGTTTTGATGGCAGAACTAGAAAACGTGCATTCCTCAGCTGCTCGTAAGCACTTGGTGACTTAATATAAAGACCAAGGCACACACTGATTACTTTCGGGTCCCAGCGTCTCTGTCGTGGATTTTTACTGTTTGAATTCCTGTTGGTTCTCCAGGAGAGTTTGCAAATTTTCGGGTACTGCCCGGTTCATATCTCTCTCATCATCTTCTTTCAATGTTATAAAATTTTCAGGTTGTAATTTCTCAGATTGAGGTTTTACAATCATTTCCCCTTCTTCCTTTGCCTCATGTCTTTTCTTTGCATTGTTGTAGGATTCTGAACAAGCTCTGCAACAGGTAGAGGGTGAAAGTAAACTCAATAGAACCTGGCACTTTTGGCTCCTGTATCTTGACTCCATAGAATTTTCATCATGTAATAATGACCACTCTTCTTTCACACAGGATTGGTTTGTAAACATACATGTGTTGCCTATACACAACTTCAGTTTTTGCACTAGAGATAAGACACTGTCAATGGTTTGTTGATTAAGGGGAATTCCATATCCACTGTTTATTTCAGTACAAAAACTTTTTTGCATGAATTTCATAATGCACTTTATAGGTTCTCCATTGATGCAGTTGGTTAGAGGACATTCTATTTGTAGGTCTTGGATATGTGTGTTGCCAAATGAACAAGATGTGTTTGTGAAACACAAATGCCCCCGATAATGGCCGATTCCGAAGATGGTCAAGGTCACAAGGGCAAATATCTTGGTACCAGTAGAAAGATCTTGTCAAAAGAAATGCTCATGTACAATACGAAAGCTCTAATATTTACCATTTAGAAGTTATGACCAATGTAAAAAAAAATTAAAGTAGGTCAAATGTCAAGGTCAAAAGGTTCAATACCAACGGAAAGATCTTGTAACAAGGAATACTCATGTGAAATATCAAAGCTCTATCTTTTACTGTTCAAAAGTTATTAGCAAGGTTAAAGTTTTCAAAAAGTAGGTCAAACTCCAAGGTCAAGTTCACAGGGTCAGAAATGTTGGTACCCACGGAAAGGTCTTGTAACAAGGAATACTCATGTGAAATATCAAAGCTCTATCACTTACTGTTCAAAAGGTATTTGCAAGGTTAAAGTTTTCAAAAAGTAGGTCAAACGTCAAGTTCACGGGGTCAAAAATGTTGGCACCCACGAAAATGTCTTGTCACAAGGAATACTCTTGTGAAATATCAAACTCTATCTCTTACTGTACAAAAGGTATTAGCAAGGTTAAAGTTTTCAGAAAGTAGGTCAAACTCCAAGGTCAAGGTTAAAAAACGTTAGTACCCACGGAAAGGTCTTGTCACAAGGAATACTCATGTGAAAAATCAAAGCTCTATCATTTACTGTTCAAAAGTTATTAGCAAGGTTAAAGTTTTCAAAAAGTAGGTCAAACTCCAAGGTCAAGGTCACGGGGTCAAAAATATTGGTACCCACGGAAAGGTCTTATCACAAGGAATACTCATGTGAAATATCAAAGCTCTATCACTTACTGTTCAAAAGTTATTAGCAAGGTTAAAGTTTCAGACAGAATTACAAAATGACAGACAGGACAAAAACAATATGCCCCCCTCTTCGATCTCGGGGGCATAAAAAGTACAGTAGGATGGTATATTCTCATTTGTGTCCTATGTTGAGGGTGAAGGATATTTTTCAACATTTTTTAAACTGAGGTAACGCATACTTTGTTGATACATATAAAATAAATTCAGTTTGAAAGAGCTCTGATATCAACCTTGACATATATATCTGGAGCAGGAACAGGAAGCTGGTGTTCAATGAAAAACTTTTTAGCCTTTTTCATGGATGTCATTTAGCAATATCTGCCCAGATAAACACTCTCTGTAGTTTAGAGAAAGCCCAGAATTGATGGAAATAACACATCAATAATCAACATTTTTTGCATTTTCAGGAGCCTTATAAAATTATCATCTGCATGTCGAGAAGTAGCAATTACAGCAATAACAGGAATGGCCAGTACGCAGTTGGGTATGGGATCAACGACATTACACCACTGGTGTAGGATAATGGATTGTAGATATTCAGAAGAAACATTACACGAACTAATGATGAATGATGAAAAATTTGCAGCGGTAAGAGGAAGGATAATGAAAACAGATTTACTTTTTATATATGAAATTGGAATGCTTTCCAGAAAAGTATTTAAGATGGTTGAGTCGGTTTGCAGATTTGTTCGTGACAGTGACCGTGTATTTGGGGGAATACAGGTAAATTTATAAACTGTCTTCATGTGTTGGATACATGTTGCATCCATATTTATACCTCCCGAACGAAGTTTAGGGGGGTATATAGGAATCACTCTGTGTCTCTGTCCGTCCGTCTGTCTGTCTGTGCAGATTCGTGTCCGGGCCTTAACTTCTTTGATCTTTGACTTAGGCATACCATATTTGACACACAGGTGGATCACCATGAGACGATGTGTCGAATGCCTTCATGACCTCTATATGACCTTGACATCAAGGTCAAAATTAAAGGGTTTTTTTTTACAATGGATTTGTGTCCGGGCTATAACTTCTTTGTTCTTTGACATAGGCATACCATATTTGACACATGAGTGTATCATCATGAGACGATGTGTCATGTACCTTCATGACCTCAAGGTCAAAATTGATTATAGGGTTTTGACATAGTCATACCATAAGACATGAGTGTATCACCATGAGACTATGTGCCATGACCTTGACCTTTGATCTCAAGGTCAAAATTATAGGTTGATGCCATGAATTTGTGTTAGGACTATATCTTCCATTTTCTTCTACAAAGGCATATCTTATTTTTACACTCAGGAAAGAGGTATTTTATACCTATTAACAACACCCTTTGGGATATTGGGGTAAGCGGGGGTATTCTTAGTGAGCATTGCTCACAGTACCTCTTGTTCACAATTGTTATGAAGAAAACGATCATAAATCACTTATAGAATATGTGTTTCAGTTAAGGTTATTGCATGTGGTGACTTCAAACAGCTCCCACCATTGGTATAATGATGACGGATCCTACTGCTTCACAAGCCCTCATTCTAAAATGGTATTTCCACACCACATCAATTTGAAGAAGGTAAGTAAGAGAGAGGTTTCTAGACTATGTCTCTCAACCTTGTTGAGCTTATTTACTTTCTACATCATACCAGTACATGTATACTGGAATTGGAGGTAGATAAAACTTTTTGTAGAGTCATCACGGTTCAAATATACCAGTCTTTATAAAAAGTCATTTTAGCAAGGCACAAATTCAGGAATTTTCTCTTTAAATGGATTAATTACTATTGAGATAATTTAATGTTTATGGAATTACTGATGTACATTTAGAAAACTCTTCTTTATTTCTAGAAACGGGGTTTTAATTTCTCTATGTTCAGTTTTAACAACCCAAACAGTCTCTCTAAAAATTCCCAAATAATTTTGTATGTGACAAAAAGGCTGTATTTCGATTGGCTAATGAGCACGGTGTAAAACAACTGTACAAACTGCTTATGCAGGTTACAAATAATGTGACGTAACAATGTGTTTTTTCTACACATATGTACTACATGTTGTTTATAATAACAGTTAAAATGAACTTGAATAGGAAGTTTTATCTTTCACATAAACAAGACAAGTTTTATATTAATACAGTAATGAAAAATAAATAAGACAGTACTCACAGTAGGTTACAGCATACAAATTCATTCATTTATTGGATAACTAGTATTATACAGTACATTCCACGTGGAAACATATTTATAAATTAACTAATAGGACAAGGACTCGCTGGTAACAGATAAGTGAAATCATTTGTGTGAAATATGAATATATGCTTCTAATGAAATGTTTGTGTAACTGTTTCAAGCAGAAAATGTTTTTGCAGAAATTGTGGAAAACTATATGATGTGCTGTCATTTTACCTGACAAAAATGATTTATAGTTATTATTTTAGCCCTTGCAAGCATGATACGTGTACTTTCACTCAATATTTTATTAATTGAAGGTTGTTAGACAAACAGAACCAGACTTGATTGCGGCAGTAAATGAATTGTGTGATGGTTGTCCTTCTCCAACAACAATTGCCTTCTTGTGTAGTCTGGACTGACTTCTTGTGTAGTCTGGACTGACTTCTTGTGTAGTCTGGACTGACTTCTTGTGTAGTCTGGACTTGACTTCTTGTGTAGTCTGGACTGACTTCTTACTTCTTGTGTAGTCTGGACTTGACTTCTTGTGTAGTCTGGACTTGACTTCTTGTGTAGTCTGGACTGACTTCTTGTGTAGTCTGGACTGACTTCTTGTGTAGTCTGGACTTGACTTCTTGTGTAGTCTGGACTGACTTCTTGTGTAGTCTGGACTGACTTCTTGTGTAGTTTGGACTGACTTCTTTTGTAGTCTGGACTGACTTGTGTATCTGGACTGACCTCTTGTGTAGTCTGGACTGACTTCTTGCTATGCATGAGGGAGATAATCCTTAATTTTGAAATGAATTTCTAAATTTTATAACAGCAATTAAATATACATCTGTATTTTCAAGCTAGTAACGAAGTACTTAGCTATTGGGCTGTAGAGACCCTCGGGGACTAACAGTCCACCAGCAATACAAAATAGATAGTTGGGCAAACACGGACCCCTGGACACACCAGAGGTGGGATCAGGTGCCTAGGAGGAGTAAGCATCTCCTGTAAATATAATATCAAAATGTTTTAGGGGACACACAACTACTCAGAAGATGTGATGCTCCAAAGACTCTCATTTTGAAAGAAGGAGCACCTGTAATGCTAACAAGGAATATTGGTAAGGGTGTTTTAATGGCACAAGAGGGATTGTTCATAAGGTACAGGAGAATAAGGATAATTTGATTAACATCAATGGCAACATTATCTCTGTGCAAAGGTTTCTTTTTTATATTTACCACCCACAGCAACAAAAAACTCTCGCAAGGACATCCCAGTATCCACTCCACCTAGCCTTTGCACTTACTGTGCACAAAGCGCAGGGTCAAACCCTAGAGTGCGTTCAAGTAGATTGCTTTTCGTTTTTTGCACCAGGACAGATGGGGGTAGCAGTTGGAAGAAGTGTAACCAAAGATGGTACAAGAATCGTGATTTTCAATTTAGAGGCAGCTAATTTAAAACATCCGAAGGAGGTTTATGCTTTTTATGCAGAGGATTGTAATGAACCACTTGAAACCCTGGAGTGCTGCAGACGGGTCTGTGAGAATATCACTCCCTGTTCAACAGAGTTGATACCAACAATTGATTTCACAGAGGAAGCACCACCTAATGATGAAGATGAGGAAGAGCAAGCTGTTCATGATACACCTGAAATTGATTGCCCATGGAATTTGGAAGACTTTAATCATAAAAATCAGGAGTCTGAATTTCTGAAACATATTCCAAAGGAAATTCTTGATGTACACAATGAAAGCATACAACACCATATGAAATGTCTTTATAACAAGGTGCATACAGTGTTAAGTAAAGAGCCAGAGAAATCGGAGAGTTGGGTAGCAGCTTACTCCTCCCTAAACCAGTTTCTTTTGAGTGAAACACATGCACGACTGTGTGAGAATCTTCTCAAACCCAGACCATTGAACCCTCATCATAATAAATTTTCCACAAAGTTATTAGTCTGGATAATGGACTCAGAAATAAAGAAGAAAGCTTCAGACATTGTTGCACAACAACAGCACAAATTTGATGAATCTGACAAGACAATACATGCCCCTTCATCTGTTGCTCAAAGTAAGATAGATACCTTGCAGGAGCATGCATACATAAAATTTTTGAGAGAATTCAAAAATTTGTGCTGCGGACACTTGGCAAAATGTCAAAAAGTAGCAGACTTGGACGAAAAATCTCCCATCACAAGCAAAAATTACTGAAGCAGCTCAGAATCTCTGAGGAGAACAGAGAGTCCAATGATCCAATCATGAAAGATTGCACAACCAAGGAGCATCAAGAGGACTTTTTAATGTCAATGAATCAGTATATAAATTTTTTGTACAAGCTAACAATCTTCTGCAAACATACTTAAAGCCAGAATTCATTCATTTGCATATTTGCCATCTTCAAGGACAATGCAGAAACCTATTATTAGGTAATGAAGAATTATTGGAAGTCTGGCTGAATTTATTTCCGTCATTGGAAACAGATGACAGAGTAGAAAATATTTTCATGTTATTGCTCCTTGATCTCTTTGCTGAAGTGATCGACTATTTCATTAAATCAGCCCTTGTTGATGCAATTAAAGCATTCAAGGAACTGATTCCAAGGAAAAAGAAACAAGCCCTGCGGTCAAAAATAACAGCTCTGGGAGAAAGAGGGGGCAGAAGAATTCAGAACCTGTAAAAAAGGATAAAAAGTACAACAGTGCACAATCATCTATATCAAATGAAAATGAACCCGCAACCTCTCACCCAGATGAGATCTACAAATGTGATATATGTAGAGAAGAGTGTGAATTGGAACCTAGTGATGATGCTTATGAAAGTTTAGCCTGTGACAAATGTAATAACTAGTTGTAAGCCTCCAAAGAAAGGAAAAGGCAGAGGAAAAAGAAAAGAAGTTGAATGCACAGTGTATTGCGGCTTCCCATGTTTGTGTGGCAATGTTCTATTGTCGCCTGCGTGTGGTGTTTGTGTCTCTCGGCTGGTTCGATACGCAAGATCTTGTTCTCCGTATAGTCAGTATTTAAATCGAGGCAAACTACTGACAAACAAGTTGATGGTGCAGGGGTTTCAACAGTCTCGATAGAAGTCAGCATTTCGCAAATTCTATGGTCGTTATAACGATCTACTTCGTGCGCACAACCTCGCATTGGGTCAAATGCTGTCTGACGTGTTTCATACCGATTGTTAAGCCGTTCTTGGCACACTGATTTTGACTGTGGATAACTCCGTTTACCTGATCAGGATATAGGGTTCACGGCGGGTGTGACCGGTCAACAGGGGATGCTTACTCCTTCTAGGCACCTGGTCCCACCTCTGGTGTGTCCAGGGGCCCGTGTTTGCCCAACTATCTATTTTGTATTGCTTATAGGAGTTATGAGATTGATCACTGTTCGTTATCTTCACCTTGCATGATGCAGAGAAGTGGAGTCCATTTTATGAGAAATATTCTATCTTGGCCAAGTGTCATCAGTGGCTTCAGCAACCTTGGAACCACCGATCCTTTTAAAGATATCAATTGATCCACTTGCCCCAGCACTCTTGATACCCCTGGCCAATGCCATGGACAGCTCTGATGATGCTCTCTGCATAACTCGCGTATACCTGGCTACCTATTGTCACCCTGTAGAGAATGGTGGCATCGCCATAGTACTAACTGTATTGGAATTACTCCTAGCATCGCCATGAAACCTAGAAGTGATCTGACAGGAAACACAGACGTAGCTGTGCTATTGACCCCAATCCTTGGAGGCATACATGTAGATATATCATATCCATTTCCCCCTTTAGGCAATAGAATAACTTGACTTTCCGATACCAAACAATCTTGAGTGATTTCCTGACATTAGACCCATAACGTATCCTGATACACACCCACACAATGTTCATTGGCCAGAATTGGGAGAACCAACTGGGGGTGCTGGAAAACAACCTCCCGATATATTGGTCAACATTTTTTATCTGTAAACCAGAGCTAAAGACGATTCACTTATCCATTATGACATCCCAGAGACCTCCTGCATTTTTTTTCTAAGAGTTCATCCTGGAAACTGGAGAATTCTTCTCTAACCTCTGATATTCTGAAGGATAATTTTACTACAGCTATCGAGGTGGTATATGACACCTTGCATACCCTCGACCTAAACTCTCAACTCCCTTTGTGGTCCCCCACAAATCATTTCCATCTCCTGGGATTTTAGATATGTCCTACCGAAATCAGGTTGGACTGGAATAATCATAAAATATGGTCACAAAAACGGTATATGCGGTCTGGGTTGACTATCTCCCCACAATCTGGTGTCAATAGAATCTCCCAGGACCCCTCTGGGCTGCCTATGAGGTAAAGGCCCCCATTGTGCCTCGTCGGTTATTCCCTTGTCCCTTCCGATTGATATTATAAACATTACACAACAACACAGACGTCAGCATACAATCAACGATTCAATCCGCATTATTGCATAAACACATCCAAGATTATCAACTAAAGTCACCGTGATTAAGGCCCTCGCCTAACATTATCAACAAAAACTAGGACCTACCAACATCGAAAATCCAACCTGGCGTCGGCCTGCCTCCGGCCCGAAAGGACTTTGACGTTGATTAGGAACCCTGCTTACAGCTTCGATATTGTATTTCTGATAAACTTGTGTAATCAATGGGGTTTTTCGGCAGGTAAATAATTCGAGGCACACTGGTCACAAATAAAACACAGTTTATCTAAATTCACCAGCACAAAATACTCGGCATTTACATAGCATCTCGCCACTGTGTGGTCACATGGATCTTTGTGAAAGCGCGGGAGGCGCGGTGATGGTACCAGTAATATCTACTTTTTAAATAATCTTCTCACTCTTGTCTTTTACATGCAAATGTTTTCATGCATGTAATTAAAGGAAAGTTAATAACGTTAAAAACTCATTAATCTGCTTTAAAGTAATTCTGTAAAAAAAAAAAAATATATCAGATCATTCGATGTAAAAAGAAAAGAGATTGAATAAATCAAGATTAATGTTTATTCTTATATACATGTACTACTGAAAGTTAAATAGACCAATTCATGACTGGTAATTGATTCGAAGCCGATTTTCCCCACTTGAAACTTTGTAGAAGAATTCTCCGTCCTTGAAAAATTAAGAACTATCTAATTTTCCAAAGAAATATCTGCGGTACATCTTTAATTCTATTTCATATTTTTATAAAGAGACTTTAATTAACTTTTTATCAAGAGATTTGTGTGAAAATACAATTTCATATAAAAATAAGCTAATAATGAACAATGGTCAATCTCATAAATCCTATAAAGAATACCAAATTAATAGAAAGGCAAACACAGACTTCTGGACATACATATGTCCCAGAGGTGGGATCAGGTGTCTAGAGGGAGTAAGCATCCCCCGCCGAATAGCCACACTCGTCGCGAGACCCAAATTTTAATCAGACAAACGGAGCAACCCGAAGTCAAAGAATGGCCTAGCAATTGGTATAAAATACATCAGGCAGCATCCGACTCAAGTTTGTATTTGCAAATCATATCATTATAACAGCCATAGAATTTGCGAAATGCTGACTTTAAACCATCTTCGCTAGCCAAGGGTTTACGATCCGCTCCGCTTCTCTACAAACCCTTGGCAGATTTATTGCGATTTTCGCAGCTTTGAGTGGCGCCCTCAAGCGGATGGAGAAAACAACCCTGTTTGGATTACATCATGCTTATCCAATGAAAATGCGTGTTTCAGCTACTGTTTAAAAGTTGTTTAGAAATGGCTGCGCTCGTTCTTTAGAAATGGCTGCGCTCAAAGAGTAACGCAATGTGGTATGCAAATCATTCAAAATATTGATAATAAATTTAACTATCTCTTAATTGCATACTTGAAAAAGAAATAAGTGAGAATATTATTTAGAAATATGAAATATATGTAGTAGTTGAGTCTACGTCTAAAAATAACCCCACGTGTGTAAGGTGAATTACAAATTGAGGAAAATAGATCTGGCGCACTGTCTAAATCTGGTATAGATAGAACATAAAACAACAAGAGATGTTTAATCCATGACAATTTTAGACTTGCAATAAAGTTTTCAATATTTACCATATTTAATCCTCCTTTGTCATATTCTTGTGTGACGACTGATTTTTTAACTTTTGCGACAGGACTTTTCCATAAAAACTTGAAGAATATTTGATTTAACTTGTCTATGATGTCTTTAGATGGATTTGGTAATGAAATAAATAAGTGTACCAGTTTTGAAATTGCTAATGATTTAATCACTGTAATACGCCCTATAGGAGTAAGATTCCTTCTTTCCCAATGTTTCAAAAGATTTTGAATAGCAATAATTTTTTTATCAAAATTTATTTTTACTGTTTCACCTAAATCAACATCAAAATCTATTCCAAGAACTTGGAATTTATTATTGCCCCATATCAATTCTTTATCTTCCACTAATCTTTTTACTGAATATCTCTTACTACCAATCCATACCACCTGACTTTTACTATAATTGACAGTTAGACCAGACATCTCTTTAAAATCTTTAAGGTCATCTAATGTAGCCTCTAAAGATTCCTTACTACCATCTAAGAATATAGAAGTATCATCTGCAAATTGTGAAATTAAGTGAATTATATTACCTATCTTAATACCTTTTACCTTTTCATTACCTTTTAGTTTTATTGCAAGTATTTCTACACATAATAAAAACAAGTAAGGTGAGATTGGATCCCCCTGTCTACAACCACGCCTATTTTGAAACCACCTTGATAAATTTCCACCTTGGTTTATTGTTGTTGATATGTTATTGTAAAATACTGTGATCCACTTAATAGTAGATTCACCAAAATTGAAAAATTTTAACACTCTTATTAAATAATCCCAAGAGACTGTATCAAATGCTTTTTCAAAATCTATGAGGAGGATCATGCCAGGGATATTTCTAACTTGAGTGTAATTCATTATGTCATAAATTAATCTTGTGTTTTCTGAAATATTTCTTCCTGATATGAATCCAGTTTGGTCTCCACTGATTAATTTTGGGAGAACAGATTTGATTCTACCTGCAATACATCCAGACCCTATCTTATAAACTGTATTGAGTAAGGTAATAGGGCGCCAATTTTTTAAAAATTGTTTCGGTTTGTCCGGTTTTGGTAAACATGTAATGATCCCTTGCTTTTGTGTAATTGACAGTTCTCCCTTATTATAACCAGAATTTAATGCCCTTGTAACGAAGATTCCAAGGTCTTTCCAAAAAAATTTGAAAAACTCAGTAGTGAAGCCATCACTTCCTGGACTTGTATTATTTTTCATTTTTTTAATAGTGTTTGTTGTTTCCTGATAAGTTATCTCCCCCTCTAGGATTAAATTTTCATTTAATGACAATATAGGAACATTTCTAAATAATTCGTCATTTTCCCATTCACGTAAATTTCCCACAGTTGTTTTATTTTCATATAAATTTTCATAATATTTACATATCTCCTCCAATATCTCGTGCTGATTTGTAATTACTTTACCATTTTCTTTTTCTACTCGTTGAATTATTTTGTTCGTAAAGTTTCTTTTCTCTAGATTGCAGAAATACTCTGTAGGTTTTTCTCCCTCCTCTAGCCATTTTGTTTTTGATCTAATCATTGCACCTTTTAGTTTATCTGTCCTTATTACTTCTAATTGCTTCTTTGCATCTTCCAAACTAATATCAGACTTTTCTGCCGATTCTTCATTCTCTTCCAGGTCTTTTATTATAACACCCAATTCTTTTTCTTTATGATTTTTACATTTTTGTATATAAGCTGAATGTGAAATAGATTTTCCTCTTATTTCCATCATCAATACCTCTAAAAACAACTGATCATTCATTATAAAATTAATTTCATTATCTGGAATAGTCCCTATATTATCGATATTATAAACCGGAATCATATACTGCTTTTTTGTTTGTAATATTGTTTGTTTAATTTTTTGGACATATTCTTTATCATAAAGCAAAGAGTAATTAAATTTCCATAAACCTTTCCCTCTTTGAAAATCCTGAAATCTTAATGACAAAATGACCATAGAATGGTCTGATCTGTAGCCTGGTTCTACAACACAATCATGTACACTGTGAAATAAGAAATTGGAAATCAAAAAGAAATCTAATCTGGCTAATTTAGTGGGATTTTTTCTTCTCCAAGTATATCTTCTTGTATCTGGGTATAATTCTCTATATATATCAAAAATATCTAAGTCATTCATTGCCTCTAACATAGTATTTCTGGCATTTGGGTTGTTAATATTATTATCTTTATAGAATTTACAGTCAATATTGGGATTCATGACAAAATTAAAATCACCACAGAAAATATAGTGATTATTTCCAAAATATTGTGCATTTTCTACTACAGTCTTATAAAAAATTGGCGAATCTTTGTTTGGTCCATATAAATTAGCTAATGTTATTCTTTTACCTTCTATACTTAAATCTAAAATGATATAATTGCCATTATTATCCTTTTTCTCTTTATGTACAACAAATTCAAAGGTATTGTTAAAAAGTACAGCAGTTCCCCTTGCATTTGAAACAAATGAACTAAAAAAAACACTTCTCAAATCCCCATTCATTTGTAATGATATTATGTATATTTTCAACAAAATGTGTATCTTGTAGACAGTAAATGTCACATCGTTTTGACTTTAAAAATTTCAAAACGTCTTTCCTTTTTTTCTTGACAACCTAATCCTTGACAGTTGTCATGGATTAAAAAACTTCTCTTTGATACAGCCAAGTGGCAATCTATTATAGGAGCAGAAGTTGATATAAGTAATGTTATTAAATTTGGACCGTTGTATGCTTTACAAAAACTTGAAAAATCAAAGAATATGTTTTGGAGGGATGTAATTAAATCTTGGAAATGGTTAATATGTCTTTTTGAGAAAAAAATCTTCTGAACGTATGGTTAATAGTGTTTTATGGTACAATGAAAACATAAAGGTAAATAGAAAAACTTTATATCTGAAAGAATGGTGTGAAAATAATGTATATACAGTTAACTCAATTATAGATGAGAATGGAGATATCATGAATTATAATCAATTCATGGAAATGTATAAAGTAAAATCTCATTTTTTGGTTTAAGACAAGCATTGAAGAAAGCAATGAGAGTTAATGGAATAAACCAGTTTATAAAAGTTCAAGAACCTACTATTCCCATACATATAGCCCCTTTCATATATTTTAAAAGAAACAAGAAAAAACTGTACCAAATTTTTAATCATAGTGAAGAAAAACCTACAGGTCAAAAGAAATGGGATATACAATTTGATATCTCTCAAGAAGAGTGGAATACAATTAATAAAAATGTTTTTACTATTACAAAGGATACAAAATTACAGTGGCTACAATATCGTATAAATCAAAAAATTTTAGTCACAAATTTATTTTTGTTCAAAATAAAGAAAATAGACAACGATTTATGTTCGTTTTGTGTAAAAGAAAGGGAATCAATAGAGCATGTTTTGTATGACTGTGAAAATGTTGTTTTATTTTGCAAGAATGTGCAGTCATGGTTTAGGGATTTTTTTTCAGTAAATATTGTTGTTGATAAAAAAAACCTTTTTGCTGGGTAGCTCAGAAAATGAAATGATCAATTTGATTAATTATTATTTAAAGTACTTTGTGTATGGTTGCAAATGTAGAGGCAATCCGCCTTTGTTAAATAACTTTATTACCACTTGGACAAATGTGTACAAAGTAGAAAGGCAGTTAGCATGTAAAAATGATTATGTAGATGTTTTTGAGAAGAAATGGAATACATTTCATAAATTAAAAGATTTATAGATTTTAGATCATCCAGAATATATAATATGTAATTGTATATATTAATTAGCCTATGTATATCATCGGAAGTTATTATCAATGTCATAACAGTACATTTGTTATACATTTAAAACCTTTAGTTTGTGACAACCTATTAGATTAATATTATTTTGTATAGTGTACATATGATAAGCCAGAGTAATTTCATTCCTTTCTAATTCTCTTCCTTTTTTCCTATCTTTGAATGAATGCCTATTAGAGTGGATGTGTGAGTAAATGGTAGATAAAATACCCTGTACCCCCTAGTCAGGTGGGTTTGTAAGGGCATGATGTTAAAACCCTGACTGTCATAATGTGAATAAATGTTGTATGAACCTAAAAAAAAAAAAAAAAAAAAAAAAAAAAAACAAGAGATGTTTGATATTTACGCAGATACGAGTCTGAACTGCGCACGTGACATCATGGTTTGGATGTGTATTTGATACACGACCGAGTGACAGTTGTAGGTATTTAAATTCCTTTGTTTTGCACGTGATATAACGTACCACGTTCTCTGATTGAGCAGTGGACTTTCCCTGCGTCCTATCATATATGCTGAAAGGTGAGGCTACGAAAATCGCACTAAATCTGCCAAGGGTTTGTAGAGAAGCGGAACGGATCGTAAACCCTGGGCTAGCGAAGATGACTTTAAACGAGACTGTTGAAACCCTATCACGTCAACGTATTTGTTAGTAGTCTACTTCGATTTATAAATTGATCATGCGCAAAACATGCTCATGCATACCAAATCTGTTCAAAGATATTCAAACACCATATGCAGGTGATAAAGAAATATTCTACACAAATATGGGAAGTTGATGATGGAAAGCCTGAGGTCATCTTGTTTGTTATAAAGTTGTGTTGTCAGTTTGCCGTTGGCATCTATGTTCAATGACTTATCCAAACAAATATAGAAGACTCTTTTGGATGATCCAGACTAGTTCACTAGGATATATTGAATCGACATATCAATGAAAATGCATAAAACGTCGAATTTACACACGAAAATAAGTTGTCACAAATCGGCCGTTAATTCTAATCCAGTTCCCAGTGGAGTGCTTATTACCATAAAATTTACAGTATATTCATACTGTAACACAGCTTTCAGATAAATCATTCTGCGGAAAATGTACAATTGAGATAATTTAAACAGGTTTACATCATTTTTCTATTAAACTCTGACAATTATAAAAATAGAACGTTTAGAATCTTGTTTAGATGTCAATCAAGTACAATGTATTACACAACAATATATCTAATTGCTCTTCCCGTAGATTTCAATGTAGAATTCAAGGTGAAATAAATCAACCAGTAATCCAAATTTGGTAAGTTTGTGGATTGCTTCTTTTTGGTTGATTGTTTTGGGGTTTAATGCCGTTAAAAAATCACATCATCTATTTATTAGATATGAAATATGATCTTTATAGCACAGTAAGCTTGCGCGTAGCACTGGCTCGTACTGGGAGCTCTAATAACTAAAGCGCGCAGAAAAGTTCGAGCTGAAGCTACACATTCATCTATAAAAAAAAAAATGTCATAATCCCAGGAGTACCTCATCAAAAATGGCGGAGATCTCGCAAAGTCACATCTCCCTGGCCTGGATTTTTCGGGGGGGGGGGGGGGGGGAACTCCAGTCGAAACTTGGACGTAAGTCTGAGATTTTACTCAAATCTTGATGCTCAAATAAAGAAAACTCAAACTTAAAGGGAAAGGCAACATAAAACAAATTTACATGATAATTGATAGAATTAATTATATGATAAAAATTTGTCATACTATTCTGTTGATATACGGCCTAGATAAGCTTCAGTGCCAATTTGAAAACGTTAAAAATTGATATTCCCGCTATCTATAGCGGCTGCCATGATGTGGAACTCTTTTGTATTCAAGACCACAAAAATCAATAACTTTAACGTCACATCGTCTGTTCCGGTTTTGATAAGATTCTAAGATCATCAGAGATGTGCATGTGGTAGATTTTACGAATACATTGTAAATAGGTTGATGCCTTTTTGTCAAGCAGTTAACTACACTAATACGAAGGGGAGATGTGAAAAAAGTTTTTTTTCGAAATTCCTGACCCAACCAAGTCATCTGACAAGAAAAGACTATGTAAACTGTGGATCCATCATTTGCGTAATGACAAGTTGAGGTTTGAGACATTTGTATGAAGAAACGTTTGCCGTCTGCCTGGTCTGCGACTTGACTAAACGTCTTCTTTTCTTAATTTCTTCTTGCGAAAGAAAGGGCTTAAATCTAAATGGCTCCAAACTTAACTGTTTATGACTTGTCATGATTACAGTGCTGCTGATGAAATAAACCGGAACCGACGGTGTGACGTCATAAATCAAACTTCAATGGCCGTTCTCTTGGCGGCGATGATAGATTAATATTGATTTAATCGTTAAGCAAAGATTTTTGTTGTTAAAGACTGTTATTTACGATATCAGTAAGTAATACTTTATTCATAAAAGCAATAATATGGCGAAGGTTGCCTTTCCCTTTAAGTCTGAATTTTTTTCCCGAGAAATCTAAGCCTGATTTCAAATTACAAACTTGCGTAAATCATCTCAATTTCACCCTTGGTCCCGTGGGATCTGAGTTAGAATAGGTCCTCAGCACCCCTTCTAGTAGGGCTGTGCGGTGCACTGAAAATTCATACGAGTAAAAAAAATCTCAAGCGGAACGTTAATCAATATATAACCAACCATCCTAGTTTTGTGCCCCCCCTACCCTATACAGTGCGCTGCATTAGGTCTAATGTATAACGAAGTCAAGGTGACGGCACAGTATCTGTTTTGACGTCAAAATACAACTGAAGCAGTGGCGGATCTGAATTAGGAGATGAAGGGTGACTTTAGCACATTCGACCATGAGAATGAAAATCAACCTTGCCATTAATACTGACAGAGAATTGTTCATATATCTATTAAAACATTTCACATCAAATAATCATCAACTTTATCAATTTAGCGTTGTGAATGGATTTCAATGTATCATTATAACAACGAGAAAATGTAAAGAAAGCTATTTCTAAGGGAGAGGTTTCAGGGGCTAGAATATTTACAATGGATGGTAGAGGTTATGTGGCAATTCATAAAAGCAACCAAATAAATGGAATGAAATAAAATAAGATGAACATAGGTTCAATCTGGCTGGAGTAGAAAGGTATCAATTTCCCTCGTGAAAATCTCTGGATCCGCTCATATACATGTAACTGCGAATAGCAAGTTCTAAAGATTGGAACAGAGGAGACTCGATTCTATACATACGGGGGAAAAAATCCAATAATCCTAACGATCATCATATTTGATTTTGCAAAATCACATCTCCTTGACCCGAGATTTATGAACTTGTTGACGCACCGTTAGAGCGAGCGCAGGTACATATATACCTGAGAGGCGCTCTCTTCATCTCAATGCCACCCTCCTCTTGTGAATTACTGCACAATGGACTGCGCTATGTTAGGCCTAGTATATTACGAAATGTCATAACAAGTGCAGCGAAGTGCTGTGTCTCACTGTGAACTCTAGTCCGAAATATCTGACGTTTTTGGTTAAATTTCCAGTTTACGTAATGGCGCCGGTTCTGACGTTTTCCTGACACGGTAAATATCAAAATCATTAAAAAGCCAGGAAAATGTCAGATATTTCGGACTATGTGAACTCTAACGACTAAAACGCAAATAAAGTTCAACTCTATTCAAATTGGACATCCAGGACTCTACAGAAGCTATTAGTGGGCAGCTCTCATCAAAATTAAATGACAGATGTAGTAACCAACACTTAATCGACGCCACACTGGATTAAAGGCCAACTACATTCGGAGCATATTACCGTTTAGAAGTGAGCGCTCTCTAACTGTGCTTGCTCTTCCGAACACGCTACTGGTGACAAGAAACAAGGTGATAAGCTGATAGCCAACCCCCTTTGGAATAATTTAGCTTGGCAAGATGAAAATCAACCATGCCACTCGTTTACTAAGACAGGGACTTTGTACTCGGGTATACGTAAAGATGAATCCGTTTACCTGATGTTGTCAAACTCGCTGTGATTAGTTTGACAATATGTAAACAAACAAGTATACTAGAACGTATAGATATACACAAGTTAATGCATAGCATTAATACATTAGTAGCAGCATACAACTAAGTATAATTACCTAAGCAGGCATCATAGGAACACACAACATATATAGCAGCACGTCAAGGTAGGGTTAGGGTATGCACAAGACTCCCGCGCTCCAGGAATTATTAGTATATATATCTCTCCCTACGTCACAGGTCACCGGAAGTGACCCGAGACGAGTTGTAATATCTAACCCGACTACACTCCTCCCCATTTTATAAAACAAGACTAGAGCACTCTCTCACCTAGTTAGCTGTACACTAACCGATATGCTATAAAACCATACATATCCAGAAAGTACCAGACATAGACTATAATATTTACAGCCATCGACGGTAAGGAAATATAACCCAAATAAGCACAGCCATAGACTGTAATGTTCGCAGCCAGCGACTGTAAGAAATACAACCGAAAATGAACACAGCCATAGACTGTAATATTCACAGCCAGCGACTGTAAGAAAATACGACCAAAAATAAACACAGCCATAGAATGTAATGTTCACAGCCAGCGACTGTAAGGAAATACAACCAAAAATAAACACAGCCATATACTGTAATGTTCACTGCCAGCAACTGTAAGAAAATACAACCAAAATTAAAAACAGCCGTAGACTGTAATATTCACAGCCAGCGACTGTAAGGAAATACAACCAAAAATAAACACTCAATTGTACAACAAGGATCATCGAGTAACATCTCCACTAGACACCATTTTTGGCCAATTCAATTGATTATCTAAATCTAAGAGTACAAATAAAGTTCAATATTTACGGAAATAGACAACACCTTCCCAACTGACCAGCGACTACACTTGCTACTTCACCTATATGTGCAGGAGTGTTAATGCCAGAATGGACAGATAAGTATGGAGAATCTGTCTCAATCAGCAGTTTATCTAGGGGCACTGACTTTAATGCTTCTATCTGAGTGGTATCAAAGGTCTTTGCTAGTCCCGTAAATCCAAAGTAAGTGTGTGGGTATGCCTTCAGCCTTTCGGATACTTGGTCTGAATCTCCAGCAAAACAATGCAAATGGATACGTTGTCGATGAGATATGGTATTATCAAGAATGCGTAAACATCTAGCACTTACATCAATGCTATAACGATCAGTAATTGAGCCACGTAAATGAAGCACTAAACATTTTTCCGGAACTGCCAATTTTAATATCCTCGTCAATGCCGCTTCTTGTATTCTCCACTCTTGGAATGGTACAGTCCTATCCAATCCCACCTCACCTAATGCCGCGATAGTGGAACATTTCATTAACTGTTGCAATTGTTGGAAACGATCCTCTGTCAATTCTGATACGCGTTTTGGATGCACTCCCACAGCTAATTTCCAATTTCCAGATGGTATGGGAATGTTCTTGTAATTGGAAGGTTCGCTGTAGTTCAGTACACCTCCAATTACGTTTACTTTATGACTAGGAATATTTTCCGACAGGGCATATTTAATAAAATCTTGTGGGTATTTCCCAGCAACAGTTCCCCAAATTCTTTGGCTGGTTCGATTCAGATGGAAATGACTATCGAATGCGGATTCTTCACGAGGAACAGAGGAATTGCGAGAACCGGTCGCAGATTTTATGTCGAATCTAGGTGATGACATAGGCTCTCTGCGAGGAACAGTGGAATTATTGTAATAGACCGCAGGTTGTTTCGTAGATTTCTGGGCCTGAGATTTACTTGATACTAAACCCGTTAATTTAAAAATCTTCGGCTGTTCCAAGGTAAGTTGCAGAAGTAGAGCTGTTACACATCTAAAATGTAACAACATAGCTGGTGAGTTCACTGGATGTAATGTGAAATTCACGGGTATCTGCCATCCGGCATATAGACATAATTCCTTCATACACTTTTCCAATACACTATGTATAGTCGACGATTTTGGAATATGTCTTGAACAGTTCACAATGTTTACCAGCTCACTGAAATCTTCCCGTCCCATCAACACGCGAGACAAAGAGCGCAGGGAATCCAGACGTAATGGCACAAAATCTTCATCCATCTCTTCTTCAAAAAATGGAGGTAGATGGTATCTCATGATATGACGTTTAAGCTTGATGTCCAGTCTTCTACATTCTGGATATGGACATATCTGTTTAATATGGTTTCTTGAGAAAGACTTTTGACTATCATCTTTTATATCTGTTAATTCTGTTCTTGCGGTTTTTATTTCCGAGGGATTAGAAACAGTAATTTGTAAATCTGTGATTTTCGGCACTTTCGGTTTTGAAGAAACCACATCAACGTCAGATTGGTAATTAGATACAACTGAGCGGTCATTTCCCTTCCTCGAATGAACGGCAGGATGTAGGCGGGAATAATACACTTGGCTAGGGATCTCTGTCGGTCCCGTAGTTGATGACAAATGTCTCAAGGTTGGTAACTTCCTTTTACGGGGAGGTGATGATACTTCTACTGAAACTATATTCTCTTTAGTTTCTGTTATAATGTTTTCTGAAAAACGTTGAGTTTCAACAGATGGAATAACGTATTCACTTTTGTGACGGGATTCAGTCATCGGACCCATATTTGTCTCCGCAAAATATTGTGCTTCCATGGATGGAATAACATAATCACTAACGTGACAAGGTTCATTCATCAGAACAATATCATTCTCCTCAGAACTAGCCATTATATAACTACACTATCACTCAAACATAGCTGAATACACACAATGTCACTTGTAGTGGACTATCCGTGTAAGAACATCACAACAAAGTTCATACACAATCACGAATCATTGTAGAAAACCACAGCCTAACTATATATCCATTGTAGAATACACACAATATCACTCGTAGTGGAATATCCGTACCTGAATATCTAGGAATATCACACAAAGTTTATGTAATAGATACGATGCATTAAAAGAACAGCCCACAATATCCACCCATCATTGTAAAGAACTGACAATATCCTTTAATACATAACTATTCTCTACAAAAACATAACAACCTAACTGGGGGAGGCGTATATAGAGAGTGTATCCCTTGATGAACCTGAAAACAAAATTTAGTATTAAACATTCTTTCACGGATTCTACCGTTAATACATGAAACTTAAAATGTACATTGTGTACTAAACAAAATTTAGTCTTAGGCATTCTTTCACGGATTCTACCGTAAATACCTTAAACTTAAACTGTACAATGTGGACATTCAAATATGTCAATATCTTTTGCCATATCAACATTGACATTGACACAGGAACCATGAAACCATTCTTTGCATTCGTTGCACTGTATCATAAAGGTTCCTGTGTCTGGTCCTTGACAGACGCAGTATTTTCCGGATTCAGAATTGGTTGACATTTGATTGGGACTTTCCAGTGCTTTCAAATGTTTCTGAATCCAGTGTGGTATTTTCTCGTCAGTGCATAGTTTAAGTCTGTGCAACATCGTCAATTTCTTCATTAAACTGACTCCAATTGTTATGGGCTCGGGTACAATAAGCACAACCCTTACAAGGCAATTCTGACAATTCTACATTTGCACGGTAATGTGGACAATTGGCAGTGGGTAATCTTGATAAAGCATCCGCATTACAATGTTTGGATCCCGGTCTATATTGAACTTCAAAAACATATTGACGAAGTTCTTCTAACCATCGGGCTAACTGGTGATTTGGATTTTTGAAATTCATAATCCAACGCAAACTACTGTGATCTGATCTGACCAAAAAGGGTCTTCCTAGTAGATAATGCCGAAATTGTCTTGTAAATTTTACCACTGCCAAAAGTTCTTTTCTGGTGGTACAATATCTCTTTTGTTCTTGAGTCAGAGCACTACTAGCATATGCAATAACTCTTTCGTGTTTATTTTGAACTTGAGATAACACTGCCCCAATTGCCTGATCGGAAGCATCAGTATCCAATATGAAAGTATCCTCTAAATTTGGTATAACAAGTACTGGAGCATTGGTCAGAGCAAGTTTAACCTTTTCAAAGGCAGACTGCTGCTCTTCACCCCAATGAAATTGCCTTTTACCTGTTATTGCGTATAACGGTGTTGCTAATTTTGCAAAATCCTTAATAAAATTTCGATGATAATTTGCAAAACCACAAAAATTTTCTACTTCTTTGGTATTTTTGGGAACAGGCCAACTAGTAACGGTTTCTACATATCCAGGCCCAATTTCAATTCCCCTTTTTGAAATCGTTCTGCCCAAGAATTTAACTTCTAATTTGAACAACTCACACTTCTTTGGTTTCAACTTTAACCCAAACAATCTAAATCTTTCAAAAATACTGCGAAGATTTTGAACATGAGCCTGAAATGTATTTCTCAAGATAAGAATATCATCAAGGAAAGCAAGCATTACTTTCCAATTGAGTCCCTTTAGTACAAGATTCATTACCCTCGAAAAAGTACTAGGGGCATTGCATAACCCAAACGGCATTTTTAAGAATTGAAATGTACCGTATTTGGTGATAAAAGCAGTTTTATCCTTGTCGGCTTCTTTCACCTTGACTTGGAAATATGCAGAATTTGCATCTAATTTTGAAAACCAGGTGTTTCCAATCAACAAATCGATACATTCATCGATAATTGGTAATGGAAACACATCCTTTTTGGTGACTGCATTTAAAGCTCGATAGTCTATGCACCATCTTAAACTATTATCTTTTTTCCTAATCAGGACTGGTGCAGAAACCTACTCTGACACAGATGGTTCTATTATGCCGGCATCCAGCATTTTATTTAGATGTTTTTCTTCTTCTCCCACAAAACACTGAGGTGTTCTTATTCTTTGCTTAATTGGTTTTGCATCCCCCGTGTCTATAGAATGTTCTATAGCTGTAAATGTTCCCAGATCAAATTCACTCTGAGCAAACACATCTGAATAATTGCATAGTAATTGTCTCACAGTTTCAACTTGATCTAAATCTAAATTCTCTATAGATCTGGTGTAAAGATCAATTAAGTGATCTGGTATATTTTCTTCCATAAAGTCATCATCTTCATTTTTGACATTTGTTTGGGTCACCTGGATTCTATCCGTGCTTAACGAAGGATCTATTACCTTGTCAGTTTCATAGGCAAATCCTACTGTTTGGTTCTTTTGCAATTTGACACTTCTGTCATTGCAATTGACAAATGACAATATTGGTTTTGAAGAAGCTTTCTGTAAAGTCCTTGGTGACAATAACCTATCCACAAAAGGTTTTACAATATATTCAGAGTCTAATATATCCATTTGACCGGGTACTCGTAATACAGAAAAAGCAGGAATCACCGATTTCTTTCTAATGGTAATTCGTTTTACTTTCACTGCATTATTTTCCCCCATAATTATGGATACTTTCTCCTTGCCTATTTCCAGGTAATTTTCACTAAGATTTACCTTTGCCTGATATTTTAGCAAAAAATCTAGACCCAACAACATGTCATCTTCAATCGGAGCCATGTACAATGACTCACAATACCACCCTTCTCCTAGTTTCATTCTCACTGGCTCAAGCTTCGCACCTTTCATTTGCACATCTCGACCCGCAGCATGCATGATAACTGGTTTAGAAATTTTAGGTTTTTCATCAAGTAATTTCAATAACCGATCTGAGAGAATAGTAACCTCAGTGGCAGTATCCAGAACCGCTGAAATTTTATACCCATTAACAATAATTGGAACCTGAATCATGGATGCTGATCGGAGTCGACATATAACTAGTTCACTTGGCCCAGCTGAATTTTCACTGGGAGAATAACCAGCAATGCGAGTAATACCATGGCCCGATTGAATTTCTGTTTGGGTCGAGGTTAGGCCTGATTCCCCGACCCTTTCGAGTTTAAAGTATCCTCAGGAAAATGGACCCTTTTTGCAGGTCTATTATCCACCTTCCTGCTCGGACACTCTGCTCGGAAATGACCTTGTCCTCCACACTCATAACATTTACTTCTGTTAGGAGAACTGCTGGGTGATCTACTTCTATTTTTACTTTCAAGGTTCTTAAAAGCTTGAAGCAGCTCACCCCGCAATGCCCTTAATTCTGTTTCTAAGGATTTTAACCTTTGATTTAACTCCGCCCTTTCAGGTGGGTTATCTCTAGATCTATAGAAGGATGACGAACTTTTTCGATCTCTTGTTCGTGCCCTTCTAACTTGGACTGCTTCTGACTCGGTATCAGAATCTGACCCCGAGTCAGCATCTGCTACCATTTCCCTTATTTTAAGTCCTTTATCTGGACACATGGCAGCGTGATTGAATTGATATGATTTAATTTTATCAATCACATCCTCTATGTTGTCAACTGTAGATTTACAGCGTATTGACCTGCCTTTTTGTCTACACAACCATGACATATTCTATGGATAGCCTGAGACACCATATACTCATCAGACAGATTCTGAAATGCTCTAACAGATAGCTGCAACACCCTATCTGCCCATTCCTCAATGCTCTCATCTGAATTTTGCTTCAGACTTTGGAGTTTGATTTGGGCAGTTTCAGGAATTTCAGCGTATCCGAATCGCTTTTCTAACTTCTGCATTGTTTCCCTATACCCCATTATTCCATCTCGTTGTAAAATGATGGCATAATATTCGCTGGCCTTCCCCTCAAGGCAAAAACATAGGTTATCTCTACACTCAAGGGGAGTCCAGTTTTTGAGTTCCACATACATGTATCTTTCAAATTTGGTCTGGAATGCTTTCCAATTATCAGACCCATCAAATTTTAATGTTTTGGGAAGATCTCCTAATCGTAATACTTGATGTGGAACTGGTGGTGGTGGGACCTGCATTTGTTGCCTATTCTGAGTATTTTGTGCATTCATTGGTGTATGTACATGTCGTGCAACTGGTGATTGTTGTGTAACCTGTTGACGTGCCAATGGATTGTTTTGAAAAATCATTGTTGATGGATGCACATTGGGAACCTGAATATTGTCATTAGAATGTGCTATATGCGCAGGAGGAGGTAATTGATATGGGTTAACTTTTGATTTTTTAAGTTTCAATTTGGCTCCTCCTGTTGGATCTAATTCTATTAGATGTGAAGTGTTCACTAATGGGATATTTGAAGGTATTGTTTTCTCAGCCAGTTCATTGACTGACATAGTTTGTCCCATATTAGGATCAGATAGACCATATCCCATGTTAACTAACCCAGGAGTATTACCTGGTGTCACAGATGAGACTGTTGTTCCAGAACAACCTGTTAGTGGTAAGTTACCAGGCATATGTCCATAAAATGAACCCACCGGGTACCCATATGGGGGTGCAACTGTTCCATATGGTGAACTAACATTTATTGGCATTCCACACATTGGGTACATCGGATTTACTCCAGGCACCATGCCTGGTACCGGTTGTCCCATATATCCGCCATACATTGATGTCATTGGTGTATGATATAATTGTGGCAAGAACTGCATGTGTGGCATTTGATGCATACTCATTGGTGGATATGTCATGGGTGTTTGTTGAATATGACGTCCATGAACAAGAGGCCCAAGGGCCTAGAATCGCTCTTCTGATAAATTGTACAACCCCACCATTTCTATTCTTAGCCTCTTAGTATTCTAAATCTTTAGTTAAATCCTAAGAATTCAAAAAAGTAGGTCAATGTGACCTACTTTTTGGTTTACACATTTTGAGAACCCAAGAAATATCAACTGACAAAGTTTGATGATTTTAAGCCATTTAGTATCTGAATATTGAAATATAGCTGTCAAATTCCAATCGTAGGTCATGGTGACCTACTTTTTGGTCAGCGAACTCCGAACATGCAAGACCCATCAAATGACAAAGTTTGATGACTGTAGGTCAAATAGTATCTGAAATATATAAATATAGGTGTCCAATTCCAAATGTAGGTCAAGTTGACCTACTTTTTGGTCGAAACCCTTCGAACATGCAAGACCCATCAACCGACAAAGCTTGATGACTGTAGGTCAAATAGTATCTGAAATATATAAATATAGCCGTCAAATTTCAAAAGTAGGTCAAGGTGACCTACTTTTTGGTCGACACACTCCGTAGACTCAAGATGCATCAACTGTCAAAGTTTGATGATTGTAGGTCAATTAGTGACTGAAATATATAAATATAACTGTCAAATGCCAAAAGTAGGTCACGGTGACCTACTTTTTGGTCGATACACTCCGAAGACTCAAGGTGCATCAACTGACAAAGTTTGATGATTGTAGGTCAAATAGTGTCTGAAATATAGTAATTTAGCTGTCAAATACCAAAAGTAAGTCACGGTGACCTACTTTTTGGTCGACACAAACCGAAGACTGAAGACGCATCAACTGACAAAGTTTGATGATCCTAGGTTTTACAGTGCCCAAAATATGCATCTAAAATTGAAAATGTGAAATTTGAATATCTGCAAAATTCAAAAAGTAGGTCACTGTGACCTACTTTTTTATAAATATGTTTCAAGGCCTCAAGATGCATCAACTTACAAGATTTGATGATTCTAAACCTCTCGGTATTTGAAATAACAACTTAAAATATATCTATAAATGATAAGCCATAAAATTCAGAAAGTTGGTCACGGTGACCTATTTTTCAGTTGACGCATTTCAAGGTCCCATGATCCACCAACTGACAAGTTTTGATGATCATAGGCTTCAAAGTGTCCAAGATATGCATCAAAATTAATTTTAAAATAAATACCTGCAAAATTCAAAACGTAGGTCACCGTGACCTACTTTTGAGACAACTTGACACAAGGTCCTAAGATGCATCAATTGTCAAAATTTGATGATCCTAGTCCTTATAATGACTAAAATATCTAAGATTTAAGGAATTTAAAAAAATTTATAAATTTAGGTCAACTTTGAAGTGACCTTGAGACCACGCCCTTTGCCCCAGGGTAATGCCTTGAACAATTTTTATTCTTCAACATATCCTCATCCTTATGTGTAAGTTTGGTGATAATCTGCCCTGTGGTTCTTGAGAAGAATATTTTTTAGCAACCACTACTTTTGTTTGTATTTTCCTGATTATCTCCCCTTGTTAAAGGGTCACATCCCTCTATTTCGTATGTATGAAAGCCCTTGGTCCAATGATACCCTGTAACAAATTTGAAAAAAAATGGCCAAGGGGTTCTTGAGTTATAGCCCTTTTTCTAAAAAGTTTACGCACACCGCACAAATGGCCATAGCATTAGCTCTTTGAGCCTTTGGCTCAGAAGAGCTAAAAATAGGTGGGGGCCTTGATTGTGTAGGCATGTTTGAAGTTGAATTGATGAGATTCGGAGGAGTGAGTATTGTTGGTTGAGGTTTTTGTTCAACCAGAAAGTTGGGTTTTGTTTCATTTTGTAATAACTTGGTTTTTTCCTTGTTTTTGTTTGCAATCAATTCATTCACCTCATCTTTAACAATATTCTTTTCCTGACCCTCTTCCTCAAACATGTTATACTCTTCATTATCTTGGTCAGCCATAGATAAATTCTGTACTTGATTTGTCAGCTGATCTAATTTGACATATGTAGGATTTTTCTCAAAACTGATAGTATTGATCAATTCATCAGAAATTGAAAGGTGGTTTATGTTTGGTAAATCTTCTGCAGTGATATTACCTGCAATTTCCCTGGCTTGTATGATATTTTTAGCTACAACCGGACCAACCCCTTTTAATGTAGCCAGTTCTGATTCATTTGCGAAGTTGATTCTTATAAGTTGTTTTTCCATATCATAAACTAAATTTTACTATTTACCAAAACCATCTAAACTATTTGCTTAGTGTCTGTCCACAATGCACACGTAATGGAAACACAATACATGCAATATCTATCACAAAATATACTTAGTATACCTGAATGGCCTATGCTACTATAGCATGATCAGCAGGTTCCAGATAAACGAGAATCTCGAAGTGAGTTGCTCGCAGCGCCAATGTTGTCAAACTCGCTGTGATTAGTTTGACAATATGTAAACAAACAAGTATACTAGAACGTATAGATATACACAAGTTAATGCATTGCATTAATACATTAGTAGCAGCATACAACTAAGCATAATTACCTAAGCAGGCATCATATGAACACACAACATATAAAGCAGCACGTCAAGGTAGGATAGGGTATGCACAAGACTCCCGCGCTCCAGGAATTGGTAGTATATATATCTCTCCCTACGTCACAGGTCACCGGAAGTGACCCGAAACGAGTTGTAATATCTAACCCGACTACACTGATCAACAAATAGGGCTCACTGCGGGTGTGACCGCTCGACAGGGGATGCTTACTCCTCTTAGGCACCTGATCATACCTCTGGTATATCCAAGGGTTCGTGTTTGCCCAACTCTTTATTTTGTATTGCTTATAGGAGTTATGAGATTGATCGCTGTTCGTTATCTTCACCTTCCATCTGTAAGACTGACATCAAAATGGTCATGATCAGTTTGAGAAAAAAAAAGCAAATTTTAATCCATATTTATTTAATCAATGTGTTAACTTTAAGGCTTCTGTGCAATATGATACCAAGTATTGTTCTGATATATGTTGAATGAATATCATTCAAAATTAAGAATATCACCACCTTATTATTAAATAGAGATTTTTGACGAGTCCTTTATCCCATTGTGCGATCTTAATTACACATGTACACTACAGAGGTTGTTTTTCCCTTATTTTCAAACATCTCATTGGTAGAGATTTTGCCAGGCGCGCATTTAAAGAGGAAACCAAGGATCCCCATCACTTTGGTAGAAAATTAATATCATATTTGCCTACCGGGTATTTATATGCACTTCCAATTGTATAATACTAAGTGTTAGTCCCGGGCATAGGTTGGACCCACTAAAATTTGATGAGAAGTAATCCTGGCAAATGAGCCTGGATCTCTTAGAAGTATATGAACCTACGCTCGCTCTAACGATAGAACCGTCAATATATGAATAACAGGTTGCCATTAGCTTGAATATATCTACATTGACTATGTGCATCGAAACTGAATGATCAGCTTATCGTAACTTTTTGGCGCCTCAATTTTGATTTACTTTCATTCCTTTAATAGTTGTCGTAAACACACGAGATAGAGCCTCGTATTCGAGTAAAACAGAAAATAAAATCACGCAATTTGTCTTCAAGTTGCATGTCTGCGTTGGGGGTTTCAAGGTGATTGCAATGAAATTGCGACAAGATTGTAACATTCCACTCTACTGCTGTCATCAAATGAACAGACCAATAATTACTGTCTAATAAATTTACTACGAGACTAATTAACGAATCCTGCTGACCCAACAATTAATATAAGAGACCGTATATGTCCCGATTAAAAATGGTTCAAATTTATTTCAACATGCATGTATACTGTCTCCTCCAATAAATAACTTTCTGTTTTGAAATGTACTTTCAAACATTGTTGTAGTATTTGTATTTTTGCATTTAAATTACTAGTATGTATGTCGTAACATCACCAGAGCTCCTATGAAGTCAGTAGAGGCGGAGAGATTTATCAGTACACTAGTACTGTACTAATATCCCGACAGTGACACGAGACATTGGATGTGAAACGACTATAGGAAAAAGCTTTTGCAAACCAAGAACACTTCTATATTCATTATTTTATGTAGACTTATCATATAAAACTCTGATCTACCATTCACAAAACGATCAAAGGTACGTACAGGTGTGTTTTTAATATAAAAAAAAAATTCCGAAGTTCATTGAAAGTATTATTTAAATTCGTTAGATGCCCTTAGATACCAATAAAAATTACACCAAATTATCTTTATCGCCGGAAATTCTTCAGATCGTTGATCTCGGTGAAAACATTTGCAGACTTTACATCAAAATTTTACACTGAATTGAAGATATCTATTGATAAAGGATTATTACACATCCTGTATTTCTGATCTTGTGTAGAATTAATTCAGTAGTGTACCGCTATATGTGTTTAGACCATATTAACCTATGTTAGACACACACGTCGATCGAAAGTTAAGACATAGTGATATGGTTTATATGCATAAATTACACATAATTAAATGTAAATACGCTAATGGGAAAACGCCCTGATTGTCTTTTCAGTGAGACTCCATTGCATTTTATATCCTGCTTTTAATCCTCAGAACATTTATGTTCAATTTCTCTGTGTATCATGATGACCCTTCCTTTCATATGAAACTTGGTTATGACACAAGGTTTTTATGGGAACCATTCATGTGTTAGGAGTGAAGGTCTGCTAACGCTGGAACGATTTGCTTTTCCATTTTCTTCAGACAGATTATATGTTCGTCATATTTACTACAGTGTAGCAGTCATCATGTCGTTCACAAACAATTTTATTAACAAATACACGAAGCTAACTTTCTAGAAGATAGATACTTTGCACGTCATCTGACTTAACCAAGGAAAGCTAAATTTCTATCTCATTGTCAAAATATGCTAATTTAAGTGATACCTAAATTGAGATTTTTTTTTTTTTTTTTTTTTTACATGGAATCAAGATCGTAATTCATGTTCAAGGTATCTTTCAGACAGATGAAAACAAATCAGCAGTAGGTAAATGTGTCTAGTACTGAGTGGTCACTACTGCTTAATGATATTGTAAATTCAAAGGTGCCGTCATCATCCTATTGACTATCACCCAACAGATGAGAAATACACATTTAAAAAAACATTTTTAAGGGAAATGTAAATTTCTTAAACAAAATATCAATCCCTGGGATTAAAATTAAATCAGGATTTTGAATTCCCCTACAGGATTTTTTTGCATGGAGAATTGACTGATTGATTTGATCGTATATTGTTTAACGTCCCTTTCGAGAATTTTTCACTCATATGGAGACGTCACCATTGTCGGTGAAGGACGGCACAATTGAGGCCTCTGCTCGGTGTTTGCGGCCTTTAATTGAGCAGGGAGGGATTTTTATCGTGCCACACCTGCTGTGACACGGGACATCGGTTTTTGCGGTCTCATTCGAAAGACCGACCGCCTTATTTTGTCGCCTTTTACGACAAGCAAGGAGTACTGAAGACCTATTTCAACCCGGATCTTGACGGGCACCGTAGGGAATTAAAGAGTTTGTTCAAATTTGAAAAGAAATTCATATTTTTTTCTAAATTGAATTTGAATTTTTCACCTGTCAGATGAACTTCCCTTTCCCTCTCAGAAATCTTGACCTTACATCTTGAAAACCAACAGGAATCCAGATCTTTTTTGCAAAACACCCTCCCTAAAGGTTACGTATATACTCCAAACATCCTACTGGTGACCTTGAAACTTTTTTCATTTGACCTAGAAAAGCAATAATAGGACTACAGTTCTTTTAGCAAAATGGCATTCCTAAAGATTTGATAAAATATTGTACACAATATGTCCCTTTCCTTTTAATATTTGACCTTGAAAAGGGGTGAACATAACGTTGCGTGTTCTATACAGGAAAGCATGGTTAGATATGTATAATCCCCCAATACACTCTGTAAACTACACACTGCATAGTCAACTTAATTTCTTTTAAGTGTAGAACCATTAAGATTAAATCCTATACTTATTCACCATGGTTGGGCACCATCTTATTTAATTTCAAACTAAGATCATGATCAGATGTATCAGAAAAACCAGAGCATCTTGCATCAAAGGGCTAGTTGTATTTGGAGCGCCCGCGCGTCAATCGTGGTCAATATTTTCCAGTAGAATTTACCGTAGTAATAAACACTCAAATGAGCTTGATTTTTTTTACTTTTAGCTTTATCGCTTGTTTTTTACGGAAATATCGAGCCCAATCAAAGTTTTTTTCAAAGACAAAAAAAAAAAACAACTAGCTAATGATACCGTGGTTTAGTGTCTTTTAGCTTTCGATGTATATTTTGCCCTAAACTGTTTATATTTAGATAAAAATTCACAATTTTAGGTGCTAGGATACAACACACAGTGGTTTCCACTTTTATGACAGATTATTTACTAAATAAGTAAATAAGAGTCCCTCCCCAGTGTCTAAATATTAACCAGCCGTCAGACTTTTATCAGTTGTTATGTACATAATTCCTGCTCAAATGGTTGATATCATATTTTTCCCGAATGAAAGGAATAGGTCGAAAAAAGTTCATTCTTAAATTAATTCTCGGACATTTTCGGTTGGTCTATTTGTAATGCATGCACTGCGCACGCCTTAGAACTTCACATGAAAACAATGGCGTCGGAAGTTTTGACATCGAGTTCATCGACTATACTTAAATATATAATTTATTTTTGTGCCAAGTCTTTTAATAGTGCTCTACTATGTACAAAACTTTTTAAATGCATTTGCATTTTTTGCATCTGCATACAAAAGCACACCATTGGAAATAAGCTATCGGGCTTTAATGAGCTATTCTTGGTAGCATATATTAATCTATTTATCATAAAATGTCAATGTTTGTCTTTCAATCAATAACCTTCGAATTATAATCTGACTACATGTTGTATTGTGTACATGCATGTTGAAATAATACCAAACAAGAAATCAGCAACTCAATGGATTAATTATTACTGTGTCCCTCAGCAACGTAACGAATGGGTTAATTTCTGTATCCATCAACAACGTAACGAATGTGTTAATTTGTGTATCCATCAGCAACGTAACGAATGGGCCAATAACTAGATCACTCAGCAACTCAACGAATGAGAAATTTACTATATCCCTTAACTCGACGAGTGGAGTAATTACTGCATCCCTTAGCAACGCATCGTACAGGCCAGTTACTACATTTCATAGCAACGTAACGAATGAGAAAGTTACTATATCCCTTAGCAACTCATCGAATGAGAAAGTTACTGTATCCCTTGGCAACTAAACGAACGAATGGACCCAATTACTGTATCCGTTAGCAACGTAACGAATGGGAAAGTTACCGTATCCCTTAGCAACATAACGAACTGTTCAGTTACTATATCCTTCAACAACTCTACGACCGTGACAGTTTACCTATCCCTCAACTACTCTACGAACTGGAAAGTGTATCCCTTTTAGCAACTCAACTAAAAGAAAATTTTATCCCTCAGTTTAACGAAAGTGACCGTGACCGCATCCCTCATCAACTCCACTTTATATCTGATAATGAATAATACACACGAGGAAATCACATCCGTTTTAGCTTTGTATGTAATTTGAAAGACATCAATTTTAAACACATATCGGAGATAGCGTCTTTGGACATCTAAACATATCACATTATTCCTTTGCTGTTGTTTGATATTACAAATAAGCGCACCAGAGTACTTGCCTTGTCTTTGTGGTTTAGGGCTATTCTTACATTTTAGTTTCTGATTTGCTAATTGGAAGTATTACTGTACGTATATAGACAGTACACACGAATAAGTTTTCCAGAAATATATGAGCAGTGTTTCATTTTGTATTGCCTGACATACTGTTCGTGCAAGATGGTGTTCTAAGAAATTCTCAATATCGACCTACTTGACGCTGTAAAAATAGCGTTATGAGTAATAGCTATGACAGAGTTGTAGAAAATGTTAGCATGACATTTTCTTAGCGTGTGTGAGTACAATTTTATCGAAATTTTATCTTCAATTTACAACCAATCTATACTGATTACGATAGAATGTTTAATGAATTGTAGTTTATGCAAGTATGGATCTTTGGTTTTCAAAGGTCGCGACTTCTTGTATATGTGGAACGCTAGCAATTTCAAAGTATGGTTTATTGAAAATTTATCTTCATTTTACAACCAATCTACTGATTACGATGGGGACGACTAAGTCCATGTTTGATAAATTGTAGTCTAGGCAAGTCTTTGGCATTCAAAGGTTGAGACTTTTCTGTCCTTGGGGTGCAAGTAATTTTAAAGTACAAAGGTAAGTACTAAATCTGAAACTTTATATGTACTTAACTATACATTTTTATTTTTTTTTGTCTTTTGATATTTTGGGGGGCTTTTTTTGGCAGTGATCCGTTTCACACCGAGTCTGTCTCTCTACCATCCCAAGGCGGTTTTGAATTTGATTCCATTAAGTCTGCAATGATAATAGAACAATTTTTCGCACATAAAATCACCAATCCCGAGAAAAAGAAAAAATATATGAACTGATTTAGATGACAATATCTGTGGGTCATTAATCAACCATTGTCTTTCCTGTTCTATGACTTTAATACATATCGATAATTAGCAAAATCATGTCAAAAGTGCAAAATGGCTGTTCATTGAAGTTATCTGTGATTACCTGCAAATCTGCGATTATTGACAAGGGAATATTCTAGTTTTTCGGAACTCGCGATTGTCTGATAGTGACCGTAAACCAAATTAACCGATATCCAGATTACAGAGGAATACAAAAAGTCGGTCAGGGGAAAAAATCCAAATAGTTGTCATTCATATCAACACACATGTAATTATCGGAATTGGCTTGGATTATATGATTACAAAATCTTCAGATTCCTGGATTGAATTCAGATGTTTGAGATATGAGTTGGAATGGCAATAAAATATTTTCAAGGTTACGACTATATTGATTATTTGAAGAAAAGATATAATGACCTGCCCAGATCGAGAAAGTTTCACGGATTTTGCTGGCATGTTAATGTTATGAATATGCAATTGACATTGAAATTGCTGGTTTTCGATGGACTGGCATGGGGCTTGGTACATCGTCACTTTTAAGAAGGTATGCTACACCAGAGAAATTTGATGTAGATGAAAAGTGGAGGATATGTATAACAATATTTTGAAGTTGAAAATTTTCAAATTTACTTTATTTTGTCAAAAAATACAGTTTTAGTAGAAGGTAATCTGAAAAAAAATTAAAAACACCTGCTGGACTCGAACCTGCGACCTACAGGTCAGCAGTAGGTATGCTAACCTACTGAGCTACTCGGCTAGGTATTCAAATTGAAAAGGAAAAGTCAAATATTGCTGATATTGATTTTTTCATCCGTGTTTTTAAAGGAAGTCAGCCATTATGACGATGTAGAGTACGCCCTTTAAGGCGGTGTGTTTGATATGTAAACCTGGTAGACCTTATGCGCATTCAGTCAAGAAGCCGAAACAACAGTTAAACTACACAAAATAAAATGTCCTGGGTTCAAACTGACCATTCGGAAGTTTTAAATTTTATTAATTTTTATAACTTTCTCATATCTTTAAAAAGATAACATAACATATATATGAACAATCTGATCTCATCCTCCTGATTACAGTTAAAATAGTCGATAACACTTTATACAGTTCAGTACTATAAGATGCTTACAAAATATTCAATGATTCATTCACAGTCACACAGACATAATATATTTGTAACAGTTATAGAATGGTGACCAAACATTATTGAACGAATTCGTACTCGCATACTCCATTCGACTTGCTCATGCAGATATGAAATATCGTTCAGATATGAAATTAACAACCAATATACATTTCAAATTGTACTATCGACATGAAGCAGTTGGCCTTTTTCACTCAAATCAATCGCTATGGGAAGCATATTGGTAACCAGTCTCAAGGGCTAGCTGAAATGGACGGTTTTAGCTTCACGAATTAAGTTCAAGACAATTTCGGAGTTGAATCATATCTACGAACCAAAGATAAAAACCTGTTATTCACACTCTTTTTCGCATTCCAACATTTAATTCATTAATACACACCACTCACACTTCAAAAGGGTTAATAAAACATTTTCACAGTGTATGGGTCACATGGATGTATTTCGGTTTAGGTTTCTTTAAATAATAAGTTTATATTAAGGGGTATTAAAATCACATTATATTAAACATAACATGTAATACATGTAGCACAAGTTTTGAAGAATTTCAAACAAAGTTATATACAGAATATTAGAGTACAATGCTGCCATTCAATTATCACTTTTCTTGTGTAGGAATCTTGCGTTCGTCACGTGAATACTGTTGTACTATTTTTAGACATATGGACATCCGGGTAGTTAGGAATAGGATTGCAATGGTGGGTGTATTTGTGATGTCTATCTACATTTGCCCCCTCCGTCGGTCGCTTGGGGTCCTTCGGTGTAATTCGCACAGAATCCCTGGATCTCATCGACGGATCTTCATCAAAGTAATTAAATGGAATCAGATGTACAGATAGAGCCCCGCCCGCAGTGAGGGTATTCGGGAGATTTTCAGTCTGTGGCAAGTGTTGGGTTCCTAATGTTACCCATGCTACCAAATCCTAGAAAAGTAAACGATCAAACAATCCTCAATAAACTAATATGACAGCTACACATCAACTAATCTAAAAAGAATATATTTTGTAGAAAATTAGTTTGAATTAATTTCATACTTATCCCTATGTATATCGTAATTTTGCAAGAATAAAAGAAATGAACGTAAAACTACCTCATTAACAATATCATCGTCGTCATCGATGTAAGACTGGAAATTGACTACCGGGTTTTTGGCGTCCCACATGGTGAATATAGAGCTACTAGATTCTTCCCAGTCCTTTTGTTTTGTGACTGCCACTTGGTAACGGGCCCACGAAATGGAGGGACTAAATCCGTAGTTGTCCGGCAGAAGAAGTTTGGACATTCCAGAGGGTTTGATTCGGTAGGATCTTCTAACATTTTCAGGCGTATGTTTCCTGTTATTCGATACTAACAAATACTTCGGAGTTGAGAAATTATACTGGTAAGCGGCTTCTTTCTCCGTGCGTCGGATATTCCTGGTATAAGCATTTTGTATATGATGATGACCATACCAAGGATCCGTCTTATTTTCCATCTTAATGTCAACGGTTTCAAATATATTTTTTGTTCCTTTGATATCGAGATCAACTTTGAAATTGAAAAGATGGTTATGAAGACCTGCAATGACCGTCTTTCGCACGTGTGCACCGTAAGGTTCTTCCTGCGGAACATAAAACGATGTCCCTAGATAACCTGTCAGTAAAACGCGTATCTCCACCATTCCGTTTTGATAGAACATATAGTCAAACACGTAGTCATAGTTTATGACGCTCATAATAGTTCTAACGACAAGCACGGTGTTAACCAAACCACCGTAAAAAGCTCCAGATCTTCCGTAAGCTCTGTGACGCCGCAAAGGAAAGTTTGAATTGTGTTCAAATACACAAAAGGCGTTCTCATATGTTCGGTGGCCATCCTCGTTTGCGGAATACAGATAAGAGTCTATAAATCGCGCATTCTCGGGACAATCTACGCTTGGGACTAATCCCCTGGAACGGGTTCCGAACAAGCCGGCGCTGTCGGCATAATACAACATCCGGTTGGTCGGACTGAAACCTGAATACAAGACAGTCACTTCCTGCATGCTTAATTCGTATATAATTCTCTCCGAGTCAAATTTAATGTCAAAAAGCTGCAGGCCATTTGTGGTCGACATTTTAAATTTTAAATCCCAAGTCATGTATTTAATTGAATTTCCATTTATTTTAAATCGGGGTCCATCAGGATAAAATTGACGAGGTGGTCGCCTGCCATTCTCAGGAAACTGGTTCTCCCGCATTTCTAATGAACTAAAAGTTCTCTCTTCCCCTGTTGGGAACGGAATTCTTGTTTTATTTATTTGCTGACACCTGTAAGCTTTTAGAAATACAGATAACGATTCAAATAACTGATTTGCATACCATACATCTAAAATTCTCCAATCATTGGGGTTGTGTGAGGTCATGTCGACCAAGAACTGAAAATCAAGCGGATGCAGTGTATAGAACTCAACATTGTGTGCAAACCAGAACCAAGACTTTCTTGTTCCTTCCGGAAGGTAACCACTGGAGATTGGAGTCATAGAAAACCGCAAACACTGGTTGCCACAATTGAAAGGAGTCGCGTTATAACTCTCTATCAGTACTTGATGAGCCTGTCGTGCAACTCTTCCTATCACATGCTTATAAATTGCCATAAACTCAAAGCTGGAGAAAGGACGATATATATAAGGAACTTTCGTCGTTCTAGCTGTTGTGTTTATTATTTCAGCGTACGTAATGTTCGGAAGAGGACCAACGATATATTCACCAATGAATGGCGGAGTTCGGTCCCCGTGCATTATAAAAACCTTGGCGTCTCTCTTAGGTTTAGTACCATTATTATCCCAAAATTCCAGCAATTCACTTTTCTTTGGTGTGTGCACTTCTATAGCATGTATGAAACTTTGATCAATTTTTGCTTCTTTGGGGTGTTTCAAATTCATCTTGTCATGAAGATAGTTTACAACCAAATTTATCTCGCCCCTCGTGAGTGTGTCCAAAGCCGAGCCATGGAGCCGGTCAACAACTTCTTTTTCAGTTTCCTCAAAATCTTCAGTGGGACAAGTACCAGTATTTGCGCTAAATGTTTCAATTTCTTGGTCTTTAATTATCCATATTGAAACGCACAAGAACATAAAGATGAATGTGGAGAGTGAAAATAGGAAGGTTAACCATTTCCACTTAACCGTACTGTCGATCAAATTCTTCATGTTGACGACAGTATGCTGAAAAGAAAATAATACAAACAATTAATTTGAAATGTGACGTCCGTTTATTAGAGTTATCTTTCGTGACATTTCTAACAGAACTTGGTCAGTATAAGTTAACTAATCGCTCAAAGTGTGTTCCGGAAATCTATCTCTAACCCCGTCCCTGAAGTCATCTTAGCCTATCATTCAATGTCATTGGGCCACAAAAACTCGGTGAACGTAGGAGAATTTGATGAATGTTAAGCTTAGTTACAGTCAACTAAACGAAAAAAGCACGAGTCAAGATAAGCTTCCGTATTTGCCTATTCTCAGGAGGATTATATGTATTTAGAGAATGTTACGCAGGGCAATTGTGTTTGTTCAATATAAAAGAAATTGATTTTGTCGCCTTTGATCTATGTTTAGTTGTGTAAAAAAAAAAAAAGACGGGGAAAATCATTATTTTCACATTATCGCATTAGTTACAAACTTGACGAGTGTTCATTCGGAGCGACTGGATTGATGTTCCTTTAATAAAGCGTCTCCCTCCCCCACCACAAATTAAACATGATTGTTCGTGGCGATTTTCCATAACGAAATACTCATATTTTATTAAATCAGATGTCAGTAACGAACATTAGCGAAAAACGCGGGTTTTCGCAATTTTGTATAATAACATATTTACATCCATGGCTCGTTTTAAAATTAATTTTCACAATTCTTTTTTTTTTTCACACACGCACTAATTCTTGCATTCCATTAGTTTGTATAGGTACACTGTATCTTGTTTTTTTTTCCCATCAGAATTCGGTCAGTTGCAAAACAGGTTTCTGTTGGAGTGTTGAGTAGTGTTTTAGATTACTCTTAACTCTGTGTAAATAAACGTACCTTACATCTTCAGCTAGTGACCCCTATACCTACCAACCTACATGTTTCCATGCCAATAAACTTCTGCCGTCTGGTTCGCGATACAAACCAAATTTCCGTAACAAAAATTCGTTTCCTTTACAAATTTATTTCCCTTGTGGTGTAAGTTTGGAAAATGTAAATTTTTAAGATATGTATTTTACTTAAATGACCTGATAATTCCACCTGCTCTATCGCAGATAATTGCCGGTTAAATGGGTTAATGTTAAATTCCTGGCCTTGGAAAGATTTTGGTAGAGTCGATCGGTGTTTTCAGATGCAATTTCAAATACCTACCAGAGCGATGATCATTTTTAGCTTTCAGGAATTCAAAACAGGTTTTCTTATATACTCTAAGATGAATAGACAAAAAGTAGAGAAACTTGTACATTTTTAAATTTTCTCTGATATATAGAAGAAAAAAGAGCTGCATTGAATTGTTTGCATTTCAGATTAGTCTAGACAACATCACAAAGATGAATGATCCAGCTGTCAATGTATTTCATTGATTAAAAAAAAAAGGTCACTCGTTCCGTACAACGAATTCATGGAAACTTAATTCAACGGATGCTTTTATCTGTAATATGATTCGCTAGCACGAATATTATGTATAATTCAATAAAAATGAAGATGTCATATGATAATGGAAATATATCAATTTCTATAGAGTTGTAATTAAGATACATCTTAAAACATTAATTATACAAACTGGCATCGCATTTGTCGATATTTAATCATTTTCTCTTTTTTATTATTATTATTATGGATATATCATAATGAAACCTTTGATTTTACTGAGTGTTAATATTTTACAACATAAAAACTAGTCGTCATGTTGTACATTGTGTATTTACACCCGCACCATTAAAAAGTTGATATACTTACGAAAATGAAAAATATACAGTATTAATAATATAGACTGTTCTTACCTTCTTCAGATAGTGGACAGTGACGGTATGGTGGTTGTGCATGCTTCCTCTTAATTTATGATGCCAGGGGTAGGTATATTTGTAATCTGGTCACACACGACGTTCGAAATTGTCTAGAAATCCGTGACAATGCAAGTTGTCCAAAATGTTGTAACAGAAAAATCCTTTTATAAAATTTAAAACTTTCAAAGTCAGTTGCGAATAAATCAAAGACACGAAATAGCGTGTCTTTCTGATTCGATATGCCATCGTTTTCAATTTATATAAGACTATATACCTACGATGTTACAGCAAATTATGGAAGGTGTGTATCTCCCGAGGTCACGTGCTTCACGATCATCAATAAGTCATCTGTACAATATTTACCATTCATACAAATTAACGATAGTATTAATAATTCGCCGTCTCCACACGAGGGATGAGCTATACAATCGATGCAGCGTTCCTGGGAACGCCCATTCTTTCAGGGTTTTCACTGGGTTTCAAGCATGTCAAAGGGCAGGGCGATAAATTACGAAAATATATAAAAGGGTTGGATTCAGGAGTATAAAAGGTTTAGGATTAGTCAATTGGTACTGATATCTCAAGCGTCAATTGATACAGGTTTTTTTTAAAATTAATTGTTTTCCTCAGTTTGTAAAATCAAGATAATTTGTAATATTTAAGATTCGGTGTAGATTTCAACATCAGCTATAGGTATGAATCAGTATATTATTACACTTTGCGAGCAAACATAAGGTTTTTCGTTTTTATAGAAAATAATATCGAACCAAAATGAGATACTGATGCATATAACCAAACATGCTAATATTTAAAAGCTCCGAAATCCTCCTCGATCAATTTGTAAATACAATCAAAACAATGGGACGTAATCAGGCATAATATTACGTATTGAAAACAGCTTTATATATTGAAATAGTGGGATATATATGTATGCATAATAAGATTGGTAAAATGTTAGAAATCATAATACATGTATTAAATAGAAAAGTGTTAATAATGTATCGCTGTACTGCAAAAAGTTGGTTATATATATATATATATATATATCTTTTTTCGAAGAAAAAACAAAAATCTAAACACTTTCTAGAAATAAATCGACTGTGTTAGCGGTCTTCTTCAGTCGTGATTCTCTGTCATAACAACGTAACGCAAGACTACATGCACAAAAGTGAGAATACCGGTAACACGGTCGAAATGTTTCTAGAAAGTGTTTAGAATTTATATAATATATATATATATATATATATATTAAATATTTTTTCACCTAGAGCTGTTATATTTCTTTTAGAGTTCATTGTTATTTCGGTGCTTTCTATATATATATAGTTCCAACAACACGCAATACCTAAAAGTGTCGGATCCACAACATGGATACAAGGTCAAATACAAAAAATTATACAAAACACTAAAATGACCAACGACACGAACAACCAGATTGTCAAATTTTCGGGACGACCCGTCCCTTCTTCAGGACAAGCGAAAAGAATTACATAATGTTGCCAATATCAACAGAGAATCTGTTGATATTGGCCACATTATGTAATTCTTTTCGTAGAATCTGTTGATATTGGCCACATTATGTAATTCTCTTCGTTTGTCCTGAAGAAGGGACGGGTCGTACCGAAAATTTGACAATCTGGTTGTTCGTGTCGTTGGTCATTTTATATAATGATGATTTACAAAATGACTGTAACAGGATATAATAGTGGATAAGATGATACATACTATAGAACTACGTATGTATAGGGACGTGATGTGTATAACATCTTTACAGAAACCCCAGCTCATTCTCATCACTGTAAATTGTTTTATAGACAGCATGCACACGTGTAACACCCCGTGTGAAAGTGAAAGTAACCTTTCGTACTCTGTACCAAATCTACAGCGATGCAGTGTATAAGAATGTTTGTAACTAACCTGTCTCTATCATTAATACCTTGGAGAAAATAAGTTTTAAAAAATACACGTAAAAAGATCACTAAAGAACCGTTCCTCACTTTGGACTTTTATTAAATATAATGGCAGATAGGCCTGAGGTAAAAATGTACATGAAGAAGTACTTATGTTATTAGCATGGTTACAGTGTCGTGACAGATGTCATTTGGATCTCTGTACTTTCACAAAAAGTGGTAACAAAAATTGTACGCCAACACCAAACTCCTAACAAGGCACTGCAACGTCATAGAAATCTATTAATGTCTGCTGCGAGATTGACTGGTCTTACTCGCGGCATAATACTGTCCCAAATTTCCGTTGGCCTTGGTGCTAAAATGCTAACCAGCTTTGGTGGGAGTCGTACAGAAAGATATTCATCAAGCCTACCATCTGCCAAGGACTATAGTGTTGAGTGTGATACTTTTGCCGTGTTTTACGCGGGACCGTGTTGAGGATCAGGTACAAAATATCTACCCACACCATATGCGATACAAAGTGTCTGTTGTGAAATTCCATAAAGATATATATTGATGAACATTAATGGCCTATTTCGTCCAAGGTCATGTTCAAGAGCTTAAACCATCAAATATCCCCATGCCTTGTTCATAGATAATCAATGCAACAAAGACATACATGTTTAAATAGAAAATTATCACTCTGTTTTTCAGGTCGATATTTCTGACAAATAAACAGTAGACGGAACATTTGTGTCTATCACTAACAAAGGCACAGTTCGCAAGTACAAGGGTACTTCTTCATAAGCATATGATTGTTCTAAAAATATTCTCAAGAAAATTCACTTGATTGTCAACAATTTTCAAAAATAGGTTCAATTTCACTTGATTTGCTCGAACCATGTATAAACATGTGGCACATGGGATACAGTAGATATTGAAAAATATAACTGAGATATAAAGATCAAAGGTAAAATAAAAAGGTACATTTAAATATATACTAGCGGAAAAAAGAAACTGTGCATTATTTAATATATGAAAAAATAATAAAAAATAACAATGAACAAATTAATTTTTTTTGTAATACTGTTAACAAATGTATTCGTTACAACATTTCATTATCCATTGATGTTAACGTCGAATAACGTCAATTTCAGCACACTCGAAAGACACTGGTATTAGAACTTGAATTAACAAAGTTAATAACGCGTGTGACCACCATTTGCATTCACGCATGCTTGACAATGGCGCCTCATTGATGCCATTAAAGTGTTCAGAAATGCTTGAGGGATGTTGTTCCAGATGTTGCTCAAACCTGGCCCAAATCAGCCAATGTCATTGGCTGATTTGGTAAACGGCGTGGACGTCGTTCCATTGCATCCCAAACGTGCTCGATCGGCGATAAATCGGGGGAAACAACTGGCCAAGGCAAGACATCGACATTCTGTTGAACATAAAAGTCCCTGACTACACATGCAACATGTGGCCTTGTGTTGTCTTGCTACAGAATGATGTAATTTTGCTGTCTCTGTATGAAGGGTATCACATGGCGCTGAATAATGTCGTCTCAATAGCGTACGCCGGTGAGATTTCCATTGACAATTTGTAGAGGGGTCCTTCCACGTGCTGTCATTCCACACCGCACGATAACGCTACCTCTACCGAATTGTCAACGCTGCACAACACAGGCGTCCTGGTACCGCTCCCCAACGCGACGATACACTCTACAAAGGTCGTCAAGCGATACGATGACGTTGAAGCAGTATTGGGCGCACCGCTGGACGTCTTGGTCTGAAGTTGTGCTCGCGCAGACGATTACGCACAGTTCTTGGACTGATTGGTCGAAGTCCAGGAATGCTACGAGCAGTCAAACTTGCTGTCTGGAAACGATTTCTCAGGTGCACAAGTCTAATGTGGTTGTCCTGTCGACGCGGTCGTGGTCGATTCCGAGTGTTACCAGATTGTTGGAAACATCTTCATGACTGGATGGTGTTCCGATGAACTCCAAAGTGTCTTGCTACGAAGTTTTGTGCCATTCCAGCTTGAAGCATCCCAACAGCACGATTACGTTGGTTTTCGCTGAGTCGTGGCATGACAGAAGGGTAGCTTTTGTCAATCCTTAACGAATAGTGTCCAAACAAACCTTTTACACTTCTTACTCCAAATAGCATTGGCCAGTAAAACTCGTGCGTACGAACACTTCAATAAACAACATGTGTTCACTAACCATGAAAAAGTCCGTGCATCTGAGTCGGGTACTATCCGATATTGTTAAAAAACATCAACTTTATCGATTGTTTAGATTTTATAAATATAAACAATAAATATAAAAAAAACTATACTAAATTTTATAATGCACAGTTTCTTTTTCCCGCTAGTATATAAGTCCCGGAGGAGAGACTAAATTAAAAAAAAATTCAGGAATATACATGCCTGGCTTCTTAAATAACTTCACATTTTACTTCATTTGGGACATGGTAATACTTTTGTTCAAGTCGTTTTTACGTAAATCGGACCACGCTGTACACTCTAAAACATAGTAGAACACGTCGACGATTTTCCTACGACATAAGATGTCACTAACTTCTGCCCACTTCTATTAGTAGTCGATGATTTAATGTTTGAAACCTAAAACGAATAAGAATTAAATTTCTGAGGTAAAATATCAAAGTACATGCATTTTTCAAATTCAAGGTTTGATTTAAAAAGTTTATATCTATGACTTGTAGAAGAATATTTGATATCACTATAGCACTTTCAGATAGACTGGACTGTTAGTTTTGCTTTACTGCGATGGTAATTAAATGTGGTGTTCACAAAACACAAGATTTATCATTCCATACACGAGCTAACTGACATAGACTGAATGTGTGGTATATGTCAACCTTCATCCCAAGCAGCCTGCTTCACTGCATTCGTGGTTTTCTCTTTGAAAACAGAAGAAAAGGTTAAAGTAATGTAGTTATGCTTTATCCAGATTCCATGTATAGGAATGGGGTTCTGAATCCCCATTGAACTTTTTAGTGCATTCAAACTGTTTAGGAGGACCATCACCCCTTCCCCTTCAAAAACAGGAAAAAATTCATCATTTAATTTCATTAATGTTTATAAGTTCCCTGCTTCTCATGGTGTAAATAATTACAACCTGAGAAAAGAGCATGTATACTAGTATTTCCGATCGGGGTCCATGGAAATATCTTCATATAAACATTGTGTTATATAAAACAGCATCCCTGATATGAACGCAGGCACATGCCCTGTATCGCCACTTTTATTATACCTTTATGGAACAACTCTGCAGTTTCATTCGGTGTATTTCGATTTTTTTCCACTTGGAAGCTGTTGTATTGTATTTTGCTATAACGATTCAACAAAATATGTTTCATAATTAAAAATGCGTATAATCACATTGAATTATGGTTACTAATGATAACAATAATGCATGTCAAAATCTGCATTACACCCCAAATCAACCCTCGACCAATATTAGTTCTTGGGCCTACGACCCTCGAGCTGATATTATAGCCTCGGATTGATATGGAGTGTGATTCAAATCTTGCCACATGTTGATATTTACATTTCCGGTGTTTTTGGCCTTGGTATCTTTACAAATTGTAATGGTAGCCATGTCCTCATGAATGCAATTATGAACATTGCGCGTATGAATCTTGATAAATATAGTATGTTGATTTTAACAGATGGAAATTCTGACAGAAATGAAATGTAAATATAAAAATAAATTTCCATTTTTGAAAGTACATGACGGTATGATCTGCAACGCTTCACGCCTACATCATTTTCAAGAAGTATGCCGGCTTGAAGCCTCGCAATTCATATCCTCATGCATTTCAAAATTGATATATATTTCTTGAATAGTTACATTTCCAATGTTTTTGCATTTGATATCTCTACCAACTGTTATGATAATCATTTCCTCGTAAATGCGTTGCAGTTGTAAACAAGGCGCGAATGAATACGAATTCCGACAGAAATGAAAGTTGGATGTGAATAAAAGAAATAAACTTCATTCAATAATGTACCACATGTAAATTAACATTATTTATTACAACATTCTATCAAATATGATAAAGAAAAACCAATCTTAATTGCTCAATATTTTTTAATCTTCACAATACATTCGTCGGACTCTAAAACAAATTGTTGCCGTCGACCAGCAGCCTCATGTATAATTTGTATTCAATCCAACAAATATGTTTCCTTCATTCCAAGTCAATAACCGCACAATATAATTTCATAGCACAGGGCTATTAAAAAAACACTATCATAAAATGCAAGCTTTTTAACAAACGGGGAATTACATTTCCAGCAAATTCTACCTGAACAGAAAGATACATGTACTAAAAATGAACATCACATTTTTATTGTCACACTGCATCCTCAGGTTGAACAAGACCATTTTTGTTCATTTCATAGTCCTAAAAATATCTGACATTGGGAAAAAAAGCATCGTTTCCTCAAAAATCAAGAATATGATTTTCTGCTTAGATATTTAACGTCTCAAAGCAACTTGTACAATCAACACACTAATCTAAAAGTGTTAAAAATAACAATATACATATATACAACGGCATCGATTGGTGGAACTGGTCTGTGAAGTACCATCCACATGCGCTTGCACTATAAGTTTATATTAATGAAAAGTCAGTCATATCTTACAAGTATGAATGCTTTAAATTATGAAACACTTTCAGACTGCATCGAGAAATATCATCTAGGTTTTTAAAAGAATGGAAATGATTCGGGTAGTCTGACTGAGAAAAAGGGAGACCTTACAAATTTAATGCATGAAGTTGGTTTCTTCCTCCTGGTTCTCAGTCACAAAATAAAACCGATCCCTAACACAGTATGGTTCTGTCACTGCCCATTGCCATGTTAAGTAACCATTTGTAAATCGAGTATTTGTGCAATAACTGAAATATTGTATAAATATTTCAAGGAGAATGGATGTGTTGCTCGGTTTATTCCGCTCGGTATCACAAATGACCCGTCCATCTGATCCGGTCATATGAAGACGTCACCATTGCCGGTGAAGGGCTGCAAAATTTAGGCCTATTGCTCGGCGCTTATGGCCTTTGAGCAGGGAGGGATCTTTATCGTGCCACACCAGCTGTGACACTGAACCTCGGTTTTTGCGGTCTCACCCGAAGGACCGCCCCATTTAGTTGCCTCTTACGACAAGCAAGGGGTACTGAAGACCTATTCTAACCCGGATCCCCACGGGACTGAATTTAATATCTTGTGACAAACTAGATGCGTTATGGGTGACAGTTACATGTATCGTCATTAATTCTCTGTTTGGTTTATTTTAGTTTTAATTGATAGTGTTCTGCACTCGTTCCCGAAAAGTGATATTAGTCGTACAGGTACATGCTCCGTGGTAGATTATCTGCCTGTCCGTAGCGATATTCGTTTACCATGATGAACACAGGTTTTTTCTTCTTCAGAAATCATGGCAGGATTTCATATTTATTATTTACGAAAGGTTTTGTTTTGGCAAAAATCATAAGAAGCATTACTATTAAGTATCCTAACCGAGTTAGACCACGTGGCAAATTCACTGATATCAAGTTAGACCACGTGGCAAATTCACTGATATCGGTACGTTTCGGGACACGTCGATATTCTTCGTAAAATATGTTGATACAATGTACGTAATGATTCACAGAAAAACTATTAAAGTATAAACTATTAGATTTTATCAAAATTAAACGCACATTTCAGTTACAACGATGGCGGTCATCGGATATGGAGTGCTACGAGACGCTCGGATCGTTTTACCTTTGTAACAAAACAAGGTGGGCCAACCGTCCAACCCCGGAACCAGCTAGTCAAACCCCAAAACAGGTCAGTACTGATCGCAATTATGCAATTGGTACATGTAATTGAAAATCATGAACAGTTGTGACCCTTGCTGTTTTGGATTTTCGAAATCCTGTGCGAAGATCGTACCCCTAAATAAACTGGAACAACGGCGTCTTATTATTGAGTGGACATTTCTATTGCATAATATACAATTCTGCATATACTGCCAAATAAGCCCATTTCTTTTGACTCCGCAACATTTTAAAGTAGTCTTTGCACATTTATTTCTCTTTTGGGGGGGTCATCCCTCATAAGAATTACATTTGTGTTGATTTTATTCGTAAAACTCGCGTACCAGGGACTGTCAATCTGCTTTATTATTATCATTATGTAACGATATTTTCATAAGCATGTTCAATAGTACAGTCCATTAGAATGATTTCCAATGTATAGCCCCATGTCATTTACTTTTCATGAACTTTATTCTACATGTTGCAAGACAATGTTTGTTATTTTGATATTAGATTCACATACACGAAGGTACGAAATGTTGTAAGGACATATCTCAGTGGCGGATTTGAGGGGGCGCCCCCCTAAAATTTTCAAATTTAAGGTAAATCGTGGTCTCTTGTTTAGAAGAATGTAAACGATTGAAGAAGCAATAATTTCCTCCATTCTCGGATAAATAAATGACAAAATCTTTTTATATATTGAATTCCTTTTATTGGGAGAACATACATGTTATTAAAAAAAAACTTAAAATTTGCGTCATTTTATTAATTTCACCTTATCAAAAATGACAGAAAATAGTAAAAATGACTGCGAATGAGACATACTTTTATAGCCATATAAAATCTGTAAAATCCAGGAGCTTCAAGGCGACCCCCAGACCCCCTGCCTAAAAAAGTTGCGCCCCCCTCCCCCCAACTCAAGTCCTGGATCCGCCCTGTATCTATTCTGGATTTATATCTGGGTAAAAATAAGTAACAGGTACTAACATTTATCATTACCAGTCTGGTTGTTTATCCAATCATTGTTACAGTAAAACTTGTTAACACATAATTTCTCGGGGGAAAACCCCATTAAGAAATACTTGTTGCGATTTTGAATGATGTAGTGCTTTAGGAATTGCTTAGCATTCAAAAGAATATTTGCGCCGAAACTTCACGTATGCGTTTTTTTTTTAGAATTATTATTATTCATTTTTATACGCCCGTCTTTAGGCGGGACGTATTATGGTACAGCGATGTCTGTATACGTCCGTCCGTCCGTTTGAGGTTTTCTGTTTCTAATTTCATTCCTCTGTCACTTATCAAGCTGAAACTTGCTATGTAGCTTCTTTGTGGGTCACTCTATATCATGTTACAATTTTGATCCATTTCGACTTCTCTTTCAGGAGTTTTTCCCCTTTATTTGAAAATGATTGTTATATGGAGGGTGCGTAATTTGTTCAGTGAACTCCTCCCACACTTTTCAAATGAAAACCTTCTAATCTTACAGTGTTTATATGGGTATTGAAGGTGTACATGTGGCCATGACATGTGGATCCCTTTTGATCCGGGAGATATTGATGAAACTGATCTGCGTTTAAATATATGGGGCTCAGTCAACTAGGGCGATTTAGATGAAGAGGTGTTGAGCTTTTTACTTGATACTGAAATGGAGCTGAGTCGCATTCCACCGTTCCTACGACACAACCAGTGTCCAACGTCTCCTCCAACACAATGCAGCATACCGGGTGCATCCAATCACCAATTGTTTCTCTTCCTTTAAATCTAATTCAGCTTTTAACAATTGCACCTTTAATTTGGCGTATAATCCATTTAATCCTGCACCTAACCTGAACTTACAGCCATGACGTTTCGTTATTGTTTTCATTGTTACTTATATGAATCTCTTTCAAAAACGTTAATTCAAGCTTTTGATGGGAGAAACTATTTGTTTTGTTTCTATTTTAAAAACATAATTAAATGACAAGAAATAAAGCTTATAATTCTTCGTTGATGCATGTAAATTGTATCAAACCTGTTCATCAATTCGCTACGCTACGCGCATTGATGGAGTTTTCCATCCAATTTTTTCGTTTGATACATGTATTACAAAAAGAATTATAAGTTTCATTATTTAACTCCTTTTTTGTATGTATATATATAGAATTCCTATAAATATACTGTAAATGAGATTTTAAAAATAAAAGCCATGAAAAATTTTATTTTTAATTGGGGGGGGGGGGATAAAATTGGGTTTAATACCATAGACCCCAGTCACGCGCGGGAAGGGACATGCGCAGTAACAGTCTTTTCAAATATTGAAATTTTTGCATGTTTATCATTCATGTTGCTTAGATGCTACAACTTAACAGACTATGTTTAAATTTCCAAAAATCAATAAAACACCAATGCTGTGTGACAATGAATATCATATCTTCATTCACCTGGCCATTTAGCCCCCTATCCTGCGATAATACTGATATCTACATAGAGACATTCTTTCGTCTTGGAAGTGGGTCATGATAAAAGTGCGTCCAGCGTCACTCCTCAGATGTGAAGCTCGCTAGATACAAATGTATCCCTTACTTAAAATAGTCGCTGTAATTTTACCTTGTTAATAATGATATGATTAATCCCTTGAGTAATTACAACAACCTATTTCCCACAATAGACAATTGCATAAAGGAAATTTAATGTTAGAATTCATTAGCATTACAGCCCATGATGGGAGATTAAAGTTTAATCGAGACTCCATTTGATATTGCAAAACTGAGATGTTAAAAGGAAACCCTGTTTCTTTGTACTGCAATGCTTTATTTTAGACGCATCATCCTGTATACGCTGTTGAGTCGTGATCATCACTGTTAAAGCGACCTAAACGACCGCGCGCGCGAATCAGGTTACAGTGAAACTGTAGGTACCTTCTTGTTTGTTTTTATAAAAGTTATATCAATTCTGTTAATGATCACAACTCCGTGTGATAAAAATATAGGATAATACAATAAAAATATGTATCACACAAAGCTAACGTGCGCAGTAAACTGATGACCAAGTGACGCCGATTCTCTGCCTATTGAGAACGTACCGTCATTGTCGCTCATTGATTTCTGGATTAATCATACACGGTACATATATAGCAGGCTATTGCGTTACGTTGTCATAAAAAGTGTACTATGTCGATCTTGCAATTTATTTTTGATGATAAACTGAGGAAATGAAAATTGCTTGTCACGACGCTTCTTTTCTAGGAAATCAGCTACCGTTGAAAAGTTCGAAGATTAGCAAGATTGTCTTTTTAAAAGACTTTAAGCTGAAAATAGTTATCAATATCAAGTGAAAGTTACCATCGTTAATCTCAGTGCAAGGCCAAGGTATATTCTACTTAAACAAAGGTGAAAACCCTACGATTTAACGAGTGTTTTAGTACTGTTTAAATTATATGCCATTTGTCTTTCTTCTGCATATAGTAAGTAATTAATTCTAATTGTTAGTTCCCCGAAATATTGCAATAATTGGTCACAATACGGATTTAAATTTAAGCCCCGATTGAAAAAATCTCGTCAATTAGTTAGGTAGGCACGTGGCACAGTGACGTCACATGCTACCATCTTACGGTTCATATTGTATTTTGCCTACAAGGTCCGGAATGACGAACGAAGCCATACCATAATATCCATCTTATAAAATCATTATGAATGTCCTAAATAAATACATGTACATGTATATCTTGGGCCATGACGGATTGTCTGTCAATTTGGATTGCATTGGGAAGAGCCACATATTCGGCAGGTTAGCTGCCTCATCATATAGTACCCAGCGTCCGCGTGACATTATTGTACAATTCAATTTGTACAGGGACAGAGCAAACGTCTTTTCTAGAAAAGAAATCGTAATAAAAATTAGTGATCGTCCTGTGCTTACCACGTCGTTCTTTTATCAAATGAAATACAAAATACTCCCAGAATGCATTATCTTTTCGCCGCTTTGCGCTTTTAGTGAAGCACGCCCCCCCCCCCCCCTTTAACTGCATATATTGGATCCGCCCCTGTGGGTATCTTTTTAATTCTTTGTTATAATTAAATATATATTTCAAATGAATCTTTTGCATTTTATATATGCATTAATCTTCTTTAAATAGAGTAAATGGCATGACGATTACAGCTGGTGATTTAATAGGAACCTCAAGCTATACACAATTCAGTGAAAATATTATTTTTAAACAAATCTTCAAAACAGACGTGGGTAAATGAGTAAGCCTATACAGACACACAGAAAGGCACCATATATAGCAAGGGAAATTCCAAAGCAAAGCAGATAAAATTCATTGTAGAAGGTACTTGATGTGGCAGCCAAATACAATTTAGCAGAAATAATCCCTGTTGGAATTATTCGTGGGATTTAAACAATTTGGGGGAGAAATGCAAGTATCATTTTATATTCTATTTCCGGTTGTGTATGTTGTTGCACCTTAGTAATGACCCCACACCATAGTTGCATAAATGACCGTGGCTCAAATTGGGGGTACAACTTTAGACCAAAAGCATATTGAATTATTAGCGTTATGTGTTGATAAGTTATGTCTGAATTTTTCCATCAGATGACGTTGACATTTATCAATAGGTTTTTGAGGTGGTAAATATGATCTTTAAAATTGAAGGATTTAATTAATTTTTAATTGGCTCCGGTTTGTTTATTACCATAATCAGCTTATTGGATTACAAAACTACCTAAAGGAGAATAGAAATGTATAGATACTATAAATGATGATCGCAGTTATATGTATATGTTTATTCTCTGTAGAGAGGTCGAAAGGCATAGCCTTCATCGACTTCTCTTCGCAAGCATTCATGTTCTGATTCTGGAAAACGTGTAAATGCCGGAGTCGGTGACGGTTTATGCTTCGACCGACTTTTCGACTCAGATGTGCCCGGAATTACGCAATAGACAAGTTGTTTTCAAACATTCAACAGCAATGCACAAAACCGTCACAAGGAAATCAACATTTACTTACTTTTAATCCATTTTCAACATGTCCCTGTCCCGGGTTTAAATCACAACTTTGATTACGTCAGCCTGCTTTTCTCTTAACTGGTCCCCTATTGTGACAGCTCCCAAGACCAGTTAACGTAAACCCGGGACAGGGGACATGTAGAAAATCGATTAATAGCAAGTAAAGTTTGATTTCCTTGTGACGGTTTTGTGCATTGCTCTCTCTTGTCCGTTTTCTGCCTTATATTTTTGACATTTGTACTCATTACTGACTCTCAGGTCTAAAACATTAATGCATTTTTGGGGTCTTGATGTATGGTGTTTCATGTCCCATGGTAGGCAAAGTGCCACAAATTTGACCTATGGATACCGCTTAAAACTGTAGCAGTGAAGGTTCTTTATCATGCCAATTTAACCCTTACCGCAAAACCATTCAAATGTCATTTCAATGCCGGACTCTTGGATTTGACGTGTCACCGGGATCGAGCAATCTAATATTAAATTCAGACTTCTTTTATCCGCGCTGTATACTCTGTGTATCTAAGAAGTCTGATTTTAATTAGCTTGCTGGATCGAGAATCAAACCCGGTATATCCTTGCTTACACAGCGAGCTCCCTTACCACTAGGCTACCGCAATCGGTTCCCTGTAGTCTGACCCAGCTAAAGGCCATAAAGTTCACAATTATGGAAGAGGCCTTTATGCTTAATACAACTAAGAAATTTGGTTTCTTTACCCTAAATTAAGTTGGTTGGTTGTACATAATGTATATTGTTTAACGTCCCGCTCGAGAATTTTTCACTCATATGGAGACGTCATCATTGTCGGTGAAGGGCTGCAAAATTTGGACTATGCTCGACGCTAACAGCCTTTGAGAAGGGAGGGATCTTTATCGTGTTACACCTACCGATAAACGGGGCCTCGGTTTTTACGGTCTCATCTGAAGGAGTGTCCTATTTAGTCGCCTCTTACTAAGCAAAGGGTGCTGAGGACATATTTTAACCCGGATCCCCAAGGGACCCTAAATCAAGAAGATATTTACGTCTGGACTTATAATATGTTTAGGGTAGAAATGTTCATGCTCAGTATAGCTGCACACCCAGGTTTTATGCCAAATGCCCAAGAGTAAAGATTGTAATATTTGCATAGGTTTCAGTCCTATCCCTACAATACCAAATAAGACAGGATCCACGAAATTTAGTTTTTAGCTCACCTGAGCTGAAAGCTCGAGTGAGATTTTCTGATCACCCGTTGTCCGTCGTCTGTCTGTCCGTCTGTAAACTTTTCATACTTTGAACTTCTTCTCCATAACCACTGGGCCAATTTCAACCAAACTTAATACAAATCATTTCTTGGTGAAGAGGATTCACCTTTCTTCAAATGAAAGACCATGTCCCCTTCAAAGGGGATATAATCACAAAAGTAGGGTGGGGTCATTTAAAAATCTTCTCAGGAACCATTGGGCCAGAAAAGCTGAAATTTACATGACAGCTTCTTGACATAGTGGAGGTTCAAGTTTGTTCAAATCATGACCCCCGGGGGTATGGTGGGGCCACAATAAGGGATAACATTTTTACATGCAAATATATAGGAAATTATTTTAAAAGTCTTCTTCTCAAGAACACTGGGCAATAAGAGTGAATATTTACCTGAAAGCTTCCTGGTACATATTGTATAAGATAAGTTCACGTTTGTTCATATCATGTCCCCCGGGGGTAGGGTGGGACTACAATAGGGGATCTAAGTTTTACATGCTGCTACATAAGAAAATCATCTTCTCCAGAACCAATGGGCCAAATTCAACAAAATTTGGTACAAATCATCCTTGGGTGAAGGGGATTCAAGGTTTGTTTTTTTTTAAATGAAGGGCCATTCCCCCTTCAAAGGGTAGATAATTACAAAAATAGGGTGGGATCATTTAAGAATCTTCTCAAGAGCCATTGGGTCAGAAAAGCTGAAATTTACATGAAAGCCTCCTGACATAGTGGGGATTTAAGATTGTTAAAATCATGACCCCAGAGGTAGGATGGGGCCACAATAGTAAATCAAAGTTTTACATGCGAATATATAGGGAAAATCTTTTCCAGAACCAATGGGCCAGAGAAGTTTGCATTTACATAAAAGCTTACTGACATAGTGCAGATTCAAGTTTGTTCATATCACGGCCCCCGGGGGTAGGATGGGACCACAATAGGGGATCAAAGTTTTGCATACACGTATATAAGGAAAATCTTTAAAAATCTTCTAAAGAACCACTGGACCAGAAAAGTTTATATTTACATGAAAGCTTCCTGACATTGTGCAGATTTAAGCTTGTTAAAACGATGGTCCCCGGGGCTAGGGTGGGGCCACAATAGGGATCAAAGCGTTACATGCGAATATGTATGGAAAATCTTTAAATATGGGCCAAGGTGACTCAGGTGAGCGATGTGGTCCATGAGCCTCTTGTTACTTCTCTACCTTAAAGGGACATGGACACGATTTGAGCCGAAAATTTTCTAATTTTATTTTTCCATTTTGAATGTTTAGAATGCTTAACTAAAGTATTTCTAATGGTTAGCAAAAATTTGAATGTCAGTTGTCAAGGTACATGAGATACAGAGCTCACAATTCTTTGTAATGTAAACAAGGCTTGTGCCATGGTTTTGTTTACATAGGTTAAATATACTAGTAAAAATGTCATTTATATAAGATTTTTTTCAATTCACAAGTTAATTCTGAATACAATTAAAGAGTTTCTAGTGTTTGGCACATCTCATTTTGTTTTAAACATGCTATTTTCTATTGAACCATCCAAATGTAAACAAAAACATGGCACGAGCCTTGTTTACATTTCAAAGAATTACGAGTGCTGTATCTCACTTGCAGCTCAACAACTGATATTCAAATTTTGGTTGACCATTAAAAATACTTTAGTTAAGCATTGTAAACAATAAAACTGGAAAAATAAAATTCGAAATTTTTCAGCTCAAATCGTGTCCATGTCCCTTTAATAGCAGTTTTTGGTGAGAAAATCTGTTCAATGGCCAACGAGTCGACGGATGGACATGATAAACGAAAGTTTACCTGAGGGATTCAAATGACCTTACCAGTGTTGACCAAATGACCTAGGATTAGGTTCGTATAAGACGAATTGCTTAAAAGTAATTAAGTTTAATAATTATGTACGTAAATGTTGTCACCATATTTAGCCCTGCCCTAGAGTATGCACTCCTGACCCAGGGGCATACAGTATATTTTACAATTTTGGTAAAGACCTCCATTTTCTTTAACCGTTTGTCTATTAGATATTCAGGTAAAGAACTTAGCATTTTGATCCCAACTTCTAAGGTCTAGGTGAACAGCTTGGAAAACGAAATTAACGATTACTTTTGTCCCACCATATATCTAAAGAGGCTCTAAAAGCAAAATTATTTTGTTCAGTAGTTTCAGAGAAGTGAAAAATATTCAAATGTTGATACATGTATTATGAACAACGCTCGATAGACGGGCCGGATTGCAATCGATACATTCTTGTTTACTCTACAAATGTAATTGACTTGAAAATTATTTTGCTGATTAGCCACACGAGTAAAATTATGATTGGAAAACATTTGACTTCCGTGTTGTGTCAAGGTAAGTCGAGATCCAGGTGACCTATCGCTTACAAAGGCAGTCATATATCGCATATTTTCACATCATTAGAAGATTATATATTAAGATGTGATTTATAGTGATACCATTATATTCGACCCAACACGACGGTAACTGCGCAGTCATGCTCCTAATCCATTTCGGGTTAAGTAGTTAGAATTGATTTTTGCGTCATATAAATGCAGTGTGTATTTTGTTTCGCTGTTCGGTTTGTCGCTGTAACATGTCACGTAAAAAGATTTGATATCTTCAAAAGTAATATAATTATTAAATCTTCATGATTATACACAGTAATAACATTAATATTACTGGTGTGGTGAAGGTCAGTGAAACATTTGTATCCATGACCTTGATCGTTTCAATCGTCTCGTCTGCTGCATGGGGAAAAAGAGTATATGCGTCGCCCTACTGTGCACGTAACGTTCGATTTTTGCGCCTACTGTCATGTAACCAGAAATCTTGCGCAACCGGATGCTTTGTCAAAATGCTACCTATGATCTGTTTACCAACGCAACATCTGAAGCCTTTCGTAACTCTATTGGAAAAGCCCTAGATGCTGCGATTGATCGATCGCATGAATTTTTAGGGTGACTTGCAGGGGCAAAACTTGTCTGTGCTGAAGAGAAAATAGTCCAAATATTTCATTAATTTGTAAAAAGAATGAAAAACGGATAGGATTGCGTAGTACATGTTATTTACAGACAAGATAGCGTGGGTTGAAGATTATCGAAGACAGAAGGAATACGGGTTTGCGGAAATATCTTCGATAATACCACGGTTCAGTGCATAATTATAATAGACTTGCTTGGCTAAAACACCGCATCTTCACTAGTCAAGGGTTATTGATTCGTTACTTCGCACTAACCTTTGACATCAGTTACCATTCAAAACATGGACTCGAGACGGAGCATATGATTGGTTTCGCAAATTCTATGGTCGTTATAACGATGTAGTTCGTCAATACAACCTCGCATTGGGTCAAATGCTGTCTGACGTGTTTCATACCGATTGTTAAGCCGTTCTTGGCACACTGATTTTGACTGCGGAGAACTCCGTTTACCTGATCAGGATATGGGGCTCACGGCGGGTGTGACCGGTCAACAGGGGATGCTTACTCCCCCTAGGCACCTGATCCCACCTCTGGTGTGTCCAGGGGTCCGTGTTTGCCCAACTATCTATTTTGTATTGCTTGTAGGAATTATGAGATTGATCACTGTTCGTTATCTTCACCTTGCAACTTGTAGCGTGGAGCCAATCAGACAACGGCTTATATAATCGATCAAAAACGAAACGAAACACGCATGGCGCGGCATCGGCAACATGGTGTAGAATTTGTGACCGTCGATTGATTTTCGAAAATTTGTTTTTTTATTTTAAAGAAATAGTTAGACGAAGTTTTAGAACACTAGCCGCATGAAAATGATGGATTGCCCAAGTATGTTTGTCGATTGTGTTTCAACAAATTGAACAAATTATTTAAAATTGAAATAGATTAATAAATAGCTACAACATTTATGGGACGAAAATATGAATTATTAATTACGCTACGTATAAAATCAACACGCAATGTTCATGATGTTGAGAAAAATACCCTTGAAGACCATTGTTTACTTTCTGTTTTGCTCTTACCAAACTTGCATTTTAAACAAGGAATCTCATTGAATTTAGCATATTGCGTCATCCTCTGTCCCAAACCCATGTTTTGAATGGTTACTGATGTCAAGGGTTAATGCGAGGTAACGAATCAATAACCCTTGACTTGTGAAGATGAAACACCGAGGCCTCGTTGTAAGCTAGATATCATGACTTACAGATCTATAGTGTGTATTAAGCTTGTTAGGTAGATGGTGCAAGTATTTTCAGCATATCCTTTGCAGTACTAAATGTAAAGCATCGCAAGACGTAGATTTCTTTAATGTTTCATATTTGAGACGTCCAAGAACAATTATAAATTCTGCGACATTTAGGTGTTTATTGTTAATTTTACCAGATTTGCGGGACAGGCTTTATTATCGTCTTTCAATGTCCATCGTAGAATCTCCATTGAATCTTGTTGTCCATATAAACAAAATATCTACGTCTTCTTTTTTGTGGTTCACTGTGATGTCTTCATTAGTTTTGATGTGCTGACGTTTTGCTGACATTTATATGTAGTCTAATTTGTCTACAATATTGGACACGGTCATCACGTGGTTTTTTCTTCTTCAATACCCTGAGATATTATAACACAGTGACAGACAACAGTAATTTGGAACAGCAAACCACTGAGAATATTTATGAGAAACTACTGAGAATATCTCTAAGAACTATTGAGAATTTTATGAGGAACTAGTCTGCTGAAAATATTTATGAAAATACAGTACTAATGAGAATACCTTTAGAAACTGTTAAGAATATTTTTGAGAAACATGTATGGCAGAGAATATTTATAAGAATTTGAGAAAGTTAATGTGAAAGTTTACTGAGATGTTATTTGAAATAGTTTATTATGAGAATCTTCTGATTTAAACAAGGAAGAATTGTTTTTAGACACACTAAAACTGATGTTTCCCTTTCCATTTTCCATAGATTTATAAAAACATTTTAGTGATCATCTTTAAAGTGGAAAATTAAGAGTTGGGGTACATAACAGTCACCTATATGTACACGTGTTTCAACAAAGGAACAGTGCTGTGAACATATGATAGTAAATTAAACTTTCCAACATACCAACAATCAAAGGCCTACATTGTATGTCAAAAGACAACAACGTTATAGTCCGGACAAAACAAAATGCCAAAAAATTGTATCATTTGACCTTGACATAAAAGGTCATGGTCAAAGGTAATCTACAATGGCACGCGACATACTGTCTTATGGTATATCTATACGCCAAATAACAAAGGCCTGTGTCAAAAGACAAAAAAAAGTTATAGTCCGGACAACAAAAATGCCCTTAAAAATTATTGTATTTGACCTTTACATAAAAGGTCAAAGGTCATCAAAATGGTTTGCCACACACTGTCTTATCATGGCATACTCACATACCAAATATCAAATGCCTATGGCAAAAGACAAAAAAGGCATGGCCCGGACAAACTTTGTATGAGAAGCGGAATTCACACTAAAACAATACCCCCTCCCCCCACTTCTGGGAAGGGGAGACATAATAAACAGTGATTAATATGTAATCATTCTTAGAATATGTTAAAATTGTCCTGTCGTGGTTTTGAGTACATTCTATTGGGGGAAGAAATCAGAACGATGTTATCTTAAAAAGCAATAAATAATTGTTGTAATTGACAAATAAATGTATAAATACAAAAGCTGTAGGAATAGGAGAGGCAAACATTTATCTTGGGTTGAGATAAAAAAAAATATATATATGCGGAGTTCCTCTTTGACAATATCTTCGTAGTCTTTGGTGACCGACCAGTATTCCGACGGTCCGATAGTCCGACGGTCCGGTAGTCCGACGGCCCGATAGTCCGACTGTCCGGTAGTCCGATAGTCCAACACTCTGATAGTTCGACGGTACGGTAGTCCGACGGTCCGATAGTCCGAAACTCCGATAATTTGTGGCCACATATATAAGAGATCGCTATGTAATAGGCAGCAGAAAACAGGATTAAGTGCCGTGTGCCAGAGCGATGTTTTACGTCACAAGAGCAAAACATCACAGTGGGACAACTTTGAACGGGTTCGACCTACATCGGGTACCTGTAAAGTGCGAAACGAAACGAAATCTACCGAAACGTAACCCACCGAAACGAGACGAAACAGATTGTATAACCGAACTCTATTAATTATAATAATTAAAAATGGTGTATAACCGAACTTTATTAATTATAATAATTAAAAATGGTATCTTAAGCCCCTGTTAAAGTTACCACATATAAATAAAATTCGCCTCCCCATTGTGGTAAGCTTTCGGCTTGACAGATACAAAGTTTTAAAAGTTGGAAGAGGGTGAGTAAGCACAAAGTTCATATCCGAAGTTGATTGAATACCCTGTGCAATTAGTTTCGGATCCATAAATTTCAGAACAGTGTTACAGTTCGGCATAAATACACGTTTCAGTATTTTTTGCTCTAAAGACAAATCTATGTATACATGTGGATATTGTGTATTTGTATGTCATATATCAAACGGTGGATTCTAAGTATGTCCTCCCGTTCTCTTTGTAATTTCTGCTTCCCATGTTCATAAGCCTTTTGAGTTTACAAAATGCTGACCTCCTCCTGATATTATTACATAAAAAATTCTGTTTTCCGTCCCGTTTTCAATTCCCCGTCCTAGCAACAAAACAAATGTATAGAGTTATATTTAGACTCACTACATATCAATAATAATTTTTAATAACACATGTATATATATTTTACCGAATTGCATTCATATAATATGGTATACTATCTAACTTTTTCCATTATTGAAAGTACTCGCACCTCAGCAGTTAGAGATAAAATAAAAGGTTAAGAGCTCTTCCTGCTTTCAAATTTCTCAGACACCAGTTTCTTAAAACAATGTATCTATACCCAAAGGCGGATCCAACGCCAGCGACCCCACCCCTTGTTTAGTGTGTTTCGCCAGACCTCCGAGACTGTAACTCTCCGTTCTGAAATTTATGGATCTGAAACTAATTGCACATATTATTTAATCAACTTCGTATATGCACATTTTGCTTACTCACCACCTCCCCCCTTTCCAGCTTTTAAAACTGTGTATCAGTCAAGCTGAAAGCCTACATCAAAGGGGAAGCGAATTTTATTTATGTATGGTAATTTTCACAGGGGCCTAAGATACCATTTCTAATAAAAGAGTTCGGTTATACAATCTGTTCCTTTTCATTTCGGTGGGTTTTCGTTTCGGTAGATTTCGTTTCGTTTCGCACTTTACAGGCACCCACCTACATCTACATGTATATATTTCGGCATCGTCGGAAGCCCAAGGTTGATTACGCTTCGTTCCTTTCTCCATCACCCGTGGGTTCATTCATTCCTACTCGCTGTGTGTGTTTGTCTGCATGTCTGTCTGTCTGTATGCTGAATTTAAGGAACATTTTCATCGTGTCTTTATAGATAGCTATGTAGATACATGTAGGTATACATATATATACAGATATCTATAGGCTTGTAGGGAGGGCTGACAGCGGATACTCGTCAGGGACGTAGCAACAGAGGGGGGGGGGGGGCTGATCCATTCCCCACTTTTTAAAAAATTTCCCTTTCTTCTTTTTTACATGTTAAAACTCTCTTTGGTTCGGCTGCCCCCGAAGTATGTATGTGCCCCCTCCTTACACTTTTGGGACCCCAAACGAGATCCTCATCTTTTTATCAAATATTGTTTGATAACATCCTCCCCTTAATTCTAGTGCAAGAAATTTCTGTTCAAAAATTGTTATTTGCTATAAAGAAAGGTATACCATAAAATTCGGATATACAGATTTGCGTTCAAAAACTTAGATAGGCTCTGATTGGCGCATAATTGCGTTATTGTCGTCCCATACAAAAATTGATTTCCTTATTAATTGTGTTGTGCCCCGTTATACAGAAAATTTTCATTTAATAAACTTTTGCCCGTGGTTGTGGGGGGGGGACTTGAGGCCTACTTCAAACTTTTAAGACTGAGCAGGGTGTAGGGATTCCTACCATTTTTAGCTTGTTATTTCAGGGGTTGGGGGTGATTATGTAGGTTACCGTCGCCATCTTCATGACGTTTATGTGGAAAATTTTGGAATTGAATCCCATTTTAGCATGTGTCCCAATCTAAGTTTTGTGCTCTCCTACCAACACATTACGGTATTTGACTACGGCATTGGCGTTGCCTTATAGCTAATAACAAATTCGTCCGAACAAATTGCTAATTCGTCCGAACAAATAGCTAATTCGTCCGAACGAATTACTATTTTGTCCGAACAAATAGCTAATTCGTCGGAACAAATTGCTAATTTGTCCGAACAAATAGCTAATTCGTCCGAACAAATTGGTAATTTGTTCGAACGAATGTCTATTTCGTTCGAACAAATCCATAATTCGTCCGAACGAATTACTAATTTGTTGGAACGAATTACTAATATGTCCGAACAAATAGCTAATTCGTCGGAACAAATTGCTAATTTGTCCGAACAAAAGCTAATTCGTCCGAACAAATTGGTAATTTGTCCGAACGAATGTCTATTTCGTCCGAACAAATCCATAATTCGTCCGAACGAATTACTAATTTGTCCGAACGAATTACTAATATGTCCGAACAAATAGCTAATTCGTCGGAACAAATTGCTAATTTGTCCGAACAAATAGCTAATTCGTCCGAACAAATTGGTAATTTGTCCGAACGATTTTCTATTTCGTCCGAACAAATAGCTAATTCGTCCGAACGAATAATATATTTATATATGGCCTTTCTACGCCGCTGTAAATTCACACTTGAATGATTTTGGTCAGAAATTGATTGTCTGATTTATAATCAGGCCGTGTCGATTTTGGCGGTTTCTGGTAATTTCCTTAAAATAATGCCTGACATGAATACATTTTAACATATTAACATTTTTGGTGATGGTCAACATGTCGGACTACCGGACCGTCGGAATACTGGGCTTGAACCGTAGTCTTTGATGATCAGGTCTTCCAACAGTATTTTGCTCCTTTGTTAGCTGACCTGTTTTCATATTCCTATGAAGCAGAATTTATTCAAAAACTTCTAGGTGAGAAGAAAAAAAATTCTTGCTCTGGCCTTCAATTCGACATTTAGATATATCGACGACGTATTATTAACAATAATAATTTTCATTCATATGTCGATTCGATATATCCCAGTGAAATTGAAATAAAAGAAGATTCGTCGACTTCTGCTTCATATCTGGATATTTTATTGAAAGTAGATATTAATGGCAAACTTACAACTCAACTTTATGACAAACGGGATGATTTCAGCTTTTCCATCGTCAACTTCCCATATTTATGTAGCAATATTCCATTATAAACTGCATATGGTGTTTATATCCTTCAACTGATTCGATACGCAAGAGTTTGATCTGTGTATGACCAGTTTGTGAATCGAAATAGGCTACTGACAAACAAGTCGATGGTGCAGGGGTTCCAACAGTCTCGTTTAAGTCAACGTTTAGCAAATTCTATGGTCGTTATAACGCTCTAGTTTGCCAATACAACTTATCATTTGGGTCAAATGCTGTCTGACGTGTTTCATACCGATTGATAGGCCGTTCTTGATACACTGATTATGACTACGAATAACTCCGTTTACCTGATCAAGATATAGGGCTCACGGCAGGTGTGACCGATCGACAGGGGATGCTAACTCCTCCTAGACACCTGATCCCACCTCTGGTATATCCAGGGGTCCGTGTTTGCCCAACTCTCTATTTTGTATTGCTTATAGGAGTTATGAGATTTATCACTGTTCGTTATGTTCATCGTGAATACGGCTCTATGGAATAGTAAATTTGGATTGGAGTACAGCAAGATCTGAAAAATAGAAGGGCGTATTTTTCCTGAATGCTGTAGAATGTTACAATACACATGCCTATAATCAACATCTTGAGTTTGAAGATGTAGTTTTGATACTAAACTTGTTTGCAATTAGACCTTGACCTTGGCCGTTGGTCTTCGTATGTCGTCATGTGTCGTCAGTTTGCATTTTTAACTTCTTCTAGAAAACTACAAGGACATTTGTTACCATTTTCGGTGTAAAGCATCTCTAAGATAAGAGAAATATAAATTGTGAAATTCATTGCCTTACCACCCCCTGGGGCCTTATGAGCGAGGCCAAATATGCTAACAAAAATCTTCTCTACTCCCACACATGTGGGAGAAAAACGAAATGCATGGATATGATGTCCATGAAGCCCTCTACTAAAATTGTGAAATTCATGGTCCCTAAGTCAGGGGTTCAGATCACTTGGCAGGACCAGTATGACCATATAGTGAACATATCATGTAGCAAATCTTAGAAAATCTTCTCCACTCCCATATACAGTACAGCCAATGCGGATCCCTTATTTACCGCGTCCCCGCGACGGAAAGGTAATCGGATTTCTCCTTTCCTCATAACACCGTGGCGGTATTTCATAGTAAACTACCTGTATATTTACAGTCGATAGCATATTTGTATATTTGAGAAAAACTAAATACATGATTATGATATCCATGAAGCTCGACTCTCTACCTAATTGTGAAATTCATGGCTCCTGGGTCAATAGTTCAGGCCATTGGGCAGGATCAATGTGGCCATATAGTGAAAATGTATTAAGTTTTAGAAAATCTTCTCTACTCCTATATATATTTCAGAAAAAAAATTGAATGCATGATTATGATATTCATAAAGCTCTCTACCTAAATTGTGAAACACATGGCTCCTGGGTCAGAGTTCAGACAATGTGAAGAATTGTCAGAATATATTGTTTATCACGCTAAAGAAAGAACCAACTTTTTGGTGCATGTCGATTGAAGATGGCATAGGGGTCCCACTGGAATCCAGAATGAATAGTTTTTTGTAATGTTCCGGCATAAAATGCACTCATTATTTTTTTTTATCTTCTACTCCTTTAGAGGAAACTATTGAATTTCGCATTTTTTGTCATGAATAGAAAATATGAACTCTGCTCCCGAAAAAGGTGTTATTGGTCTAGTCATTCAGTAAAATATTGCAATATTCATTATTTCTGATTTTTGCTTGTTCGTATTTGTTCATGAATTGTAAATAATTCAATACAAAAATTTAATACAGAGGATTTCGTTGTAATTGTTGTAATTGGGATGCTCGCTTCGCGGTCTGGAGGTCCCTACTTCGATTATTCATACCCGGCGCTGCATCAAATGAATGACGTTTAACATGGGTAATGACTGTTGCTTCGTCAATCCCGTGGGGATCCGGGTTAGAATAGGTCCTCAGTACCCCCTTGCTTGTCGTAAGAGGCGACTAAATGGGGCGGTCCTTCGGATGAGACCGCAAAAACCGAGGTCCCTTGTCACAGCAGGAGTGTACGATAAAGATCCCTCCCTGCTCAATGGCCATAAGCGCCGAGTATAGGCCTAAATTTTGCAGCCCTTCACCGGCAGTGGTGACGTCTGCTTATGAGTGAAATATTCTCGAGACTTAAACAATATTCGATCAATCAATCGTCAAGCGCCCGGTATTACAAATAAAAGTCGCGGAACTTTAAGATTTCATCTTGAAAGTTGCGGGACTCTTGGTTTCACCTTAAAATCGGAGGTCCCTGGTTACATTTGGCGTTGGTATGGTAAAGAAGTCTCAATACTACAGTCTCTATAGGTCAAACTTTGTGGTGTTTATCTTGAGCTGGTGATGTATACATGAGTGAAAAATTCTTGAATTTGACGTAAATAGCTTAAAAACAAATATTTTTAACAACAGACGTACAGTACCTGTTGTCGGAGTTCGTGATAGGCCGATCTATTTTTGGTGGTGTTTGAAAGTGTGCATGGAAAAATGAAAAATCATATTTTCATTGTTTTGGTAGAATAATTGTTCACTAAAGGCATACATGTATGTGCCGTATTATACAGTATTTTGTTCGATGGTACAGACCAGATTTGACCATTTCGACAAATTATATTCGGGTATTAAAGTACTGGCCTACTCAATGTAAGGAGAAAATGATGATTTTCTAATGCATATTTTTGAAGGAATGACGTTTATGGTAGATGTGCGCAAGCGTGCGAGAAAATATATTCCCACTGCGTTCAATTTTTACAATCATGTTTGGTTCCTGTCCAATACTCTGCATAACATCATGATGATGCATTTTATAAATCAATTTGGCTTCTTTAATGCAAATTTCCTTATAAGCATCGGCGGATCTAGGATATTAGTTTAGAGAGACTTGGAAAAATTCTGAGAGGCGTCTGTGGTCCGCTTTTAGGTCCCAGCCCCCGGAACGTCCCATAATTGTCTTGCTGGATTTTGAAAATGAAAGCGTAAAACTAATACAATCTTCAAGAACACGTGCTCCAATCTAATTTAGGAATAATATTTTATTTCAATTTCATCCAATCATATTTGATAATGGCGCTATCTCTCTGTGTCTAGCATCTTTTTCATAGACAGACATTGGAGACGTCCATAAGGTTGATGAATCGAAAATATATGCTTATACATCTCAATTTGATATCGAATGTGTTAACCGGGGATAGACGCATATGTATTTTGTGATCAGCATATTAATTTATTCAGTCATATATCGTGATTCAATTTCTTTATGAAATATCAATCACGAAACCTTTTCCGAGACGCTAGTCAGTATGGCTAGCTAATGCGACAGGCTTACTCGCTCAACGTGTATTATGAAGTTTTTCTAGCCCGTAATAAAATATACATGTACAGATAAACATAGAGGGCATGGTTCATCAGAATGAATTTAAAACATACGAAGATGCTCTAAAAGAATTGTAATGGATGATAAACACAAATAAGACTCTTGAAAATGCAGAAAAAGTCTGTCGTAGACCTTTTTTTCAATCCAAGCAATTTATTGATCCGAGATTCTTCATTAGCTAGCCAGGCTAGTGCTGAGACAACTTATATAAGCCAGTAGTATCGGGGCGTCGGCAACTTCATCTTCATCTTTAATGAAGATTTTAAAATGATCAATTAATGTTAAGAATTCTGCTGCATTTTTAACCGAACACATCGATAACCAATATTGAAACCTAAACCGGCATATAAACAGTAAGTTTAAACTTAGCTTTGTCTTGAAGATTTGTTTTGGTTTTTTTTTAAATGCATGATATTTTAATGAATTGATCAATATTATTTATGTTAATTATATGCATCTGCTCCAGAAATATTATGAATTTAAATTGTATTGTGATAAAAAGATACCTTAACGCATTAAACTTTGAAAATTTAAAGGGGGCATGCCCCAATGCCACCTCAGATCCACCAGTAATAAGAACACTAAATAAACTTGAATAAAAACCTATGAAAACCATATACAAAATCTCTTCTTTTTTTTTTTTTTTTTTTTTTTTTTTTTTTTTACATGTTTAAACGATCTTCTATGTCTGATGAACCTGCGTCAAGATTTCGTACCTCTTCGCATACGAAAATTTTCTGTACGACCTGTCAGGGTAGGTCAATTGGTGTTCCAAATCATATCGTACGACAACTAAATATCTCTTCGTGTACGAAAATTCATGGAACGACTCCTCAATAAAAGTCAAGAGAGAAGAGGTAATAGTTACGTATCAATGAACATAAGGCATAAAACCAGTGACTAAAATAAGATATAACATGTAATGGGTTACAGGTACTACTTAATGTTTAAGCTACTTTCTGTTTAAAGCGATGAAGACTGTCTATGAACTTGAGTCACTTTCTACAGTACTTCATTCATTTTTTTCTAAAACATGCTGCAATTAAGGGATCCACCACACTGGCAATTTGTTCCCTATGAAAAGCGTCATATGGGATGGCACAGGCAATACTGTAATAGCGAAAGTATTCTCAGCATTCTATTAAGCAAATAATGTTTTTGTCGACTGTCAAAAACAGGAAGTATTAATCTTTAAAAATTGATATCATTTGTTCCCGCTTCTAAGTGGTGGAGGTAAATTAATACTTGTTTTAATGAAACACAGAATTATGATTTTAGTTACCACGGTTACATGAATAAACATTTCAGTTATCCCCTGACCATGTTTTCTAGAATTTCACCAGCCGATAATGTCAAAAGAAAATTGTATATGTTGCCGATAGGAATTCAAAAGCCTCGTTTATGTGCTTCAAGTGCTGGCGACTGCTTGAAGAAAATTACACGTGCCATTTTTTTCTTTAAAAATCTATTTTACAAATTGGTTTATTTCCGGATCCTCCTGCTGATGTTTAATCCATTTTCAGACATTAGGACTATCAAACTATTAGTCTGTCCCACGCGAGTTTTTGTTGGCCGAATTCAAATTTCCCCTAATGCTGCTGAAAAATACAATTCACTGAATGCTTCTGAAGCCGAGTCTGCGATATCGCAGTCCCATAAAAAACGGTACAGATTTTAATTTGAAATGTATTCTTCTTCCAAATGGTTTCTAGTGAAGAAATCTGTGACTGTCGAGGGGTAATTCTCCGACTATAAAAAGGTGAAAATGATGAATGCTCGATTTCCTGACTATATATACTGGACTCTCAACAAATTGCTGCATTCCTCGACCGTTCGTAGAACGATAGCCATGTAGCAGACGTATACCTACCAGAGAGTGCAGGACTGTTGTAAGGCGATTTTGGTCTTGCAACAATGATTCCGTAGGCATACTGAACAATTCTAATTGACAGCCATGATCTATATTCTTTCTACAATCGTACAACATACAGGACATACTGATAGTCAGAATGTTCTACAGACATACAGGACGCACTCATAGTCAGAATGTTCTACAGACATACAGGCCATACTCATAGTCAGAATGTTCTACAGTCATACAACATACAGGACATAGTCAGAATGTTCTACAGAATACAGGACATACTCATAGTCAGAATGTTCTACAGTCATACAGGACATACTCATAGTCAGAATGTTCTACAGTCATACAGGACATACTCATAGTCAGAATGTTCTACAGAATACAACATACAGGACATACTCATAGTCAGAATGTTCTACAGAATACAGGACATACTCATAGTCAGAATGTTCTACAGAATACAACATACAGGACATACTCATAGTCAGAATGTTCTACAGAATACAGGACATACTCATAGTCAGAATGTTCTACAGAATACAACATACAGGACATACTCATAGTCAGAATGTTCTACAGAATACAGGACATACTCATAGTCAGAATGTTCTACAGTCATACAGGACATACTCATAGTCAGAATGTTCTACAGAATACAGGACAAACTCATAGTCAGAATGTTCTACAGTCATACAGGACATACTCATAGTCAGAATGTTCTACAGAATACAGGACATACTCATAGTCAGAATGTTCTACAGTCATACAGGACATTCTCATAGTCAGAATGTTCTACAGAATACAACATACAGGACATACTCATAGTCAGAATGTTCTACAGAATACAACATACAGGACACACTCATAGTCAGAATGTTCTACAGTCATACAGGACATACTCATAGTCAGAATGTTCTACAGGACACACTCATAGTCAGAATGTTCTACAGAATACAACATACAGGACATACTCATAGTCAGAATGTTCTACAGAATACAGTACATACTCATAGTCAGAATGTTATACAGAATACAGTACATACTCGTAGTCAGAATGTTCTACAGAATACAGGACATATTCATAGTCAGAATGTTCTACAGAATACAGGACATACTCATAGTCAGAATGTTCTACAGGACACACTCATAGTCAGAATGTTCTACAGAATACAACATACAGGACATACTCATAATCAGAATGTTCTACAGAATACAACATACAGGACATACTCATAGTCAGAATGTTCTACAGAATACAGGACATACTCATAGTCAGAATGTTCTACAGTTATACAGGACATACTCATAGTCAGAATGTTCTACAGAATACAACATACAGGACATACTGATAGTCAGAATGTTCTACAGAATACAACATACAGGACATACTCATAGTCAGAATATTCTACAGTCATACAACATACAGGACATACTCATAGTCAGAATGTTCTACAGAATACAACATACAGGACATACTCATAGTCAGAATGTTCTACAGAATACAACATACAGGGCATACTGATAGTCAGAATGTTCTACAGTCATACAGGACATACTCATAGTCAGAATGTTCTACAGAATACAGGACAAACTCATAGTCAGAATGTTCTACAGTCATACAGGACATACTCATAGTCAGAATGTTCTACAGTTATATAACATACAGGACATACTGATAGTCAGAATGTTCTACAGAATACAGGACATACTCATAGTCAGAATGTTCTACAGAATACAACATACAGGACATACTCATAGTCAGAATGTTCTACAGAATACAACATACAGGACATACTCATAGTCAGAATGTTCTACAGAATACAACATACAGGACATACTCATAGTCAGAATGTTCTACAGTCATACAACATACAGGACATACTCATAGTCAGAATGTTCTACAGAATACAACATACAGGACATACTCATAGTCAGAATTTTCTACAGAATACAGGACATACTCATAGTCAGAATGTTCTACAGTCATACAGGACACACTCATAGTCAGAATGTTCTACAGTCATACAGGACATACTCATAGTCAGAATGTTCGATGGATAACGTTTATTAATTATCATACATGTATATTTTAGGTGACTGAGAGTGCATCTGACTTCCATTATAAGCACATGTAAGGGCATTATAATACTAGCACAATCAATGAATTAATTTTGTAATCGATTCTAGGGTTTGTGTTCTTATTCCATGTGTGTTTAAACATTGAAAGTATGTCGCACTTTATTCTTAATTTCAATCCTGTGTTGCTAGTCACGTACGGTATGTTTTGTTGTAGCAATTCGTGTAAAATATAAAGAAAGTGTTGCACGTCTCATGTTATTTCGCTAAAGAAGTTGCATGAAAGATCGATAATATCAAGTTATTCAAATATATGATAAAACCAATTAAAACCTATGTCTTGATTCAAATATTTTTTTAAATAAATTTAAAAGACGTGTAGACAAACATTAGCCAATATATTTCGAGTTTAAATCAAGCAACAAGCGATTTATATGATTTTTAGTGTTAAAATGGAGGGGTATCCCCGAATTTCAGAAAAACTACCACCGTGAAACAAAATAAATTTAGCATGAACGTGTTCTTCGAGTTTTCCTCTAAAAAAAAAAAAAAAAAACCGGTCGCTTAGAAATTTTGTTTCACAAGAGCATTTTGTTGTTGTAAATTTCAAAAAATCGAAACGACTTCACTGAGATTATTTTCAACTTCAACTGTACGTTAAGTTTCCTTGGTAGTGTATGATCAGATCTACTACGTGGTTCATTGGGTAAGGTGGTCAACTTTTATATGTAAAGATGTTTTCTTTTTTAACATGACCGGGTTCGAATCCCTCACGAACACAATGTTTTTGTCATATTACGTTTTCCTTCTAGATTTTTTTTTCTTAACTGAAACGCTTCTAGTTTTTATAAATGTTTCGTGTCAAATCTCTGTTAATAACAATGTGTCGAGTTTGAAATAAGCTTCCAACATGGACTCTGTTTAGTTTGTGAATAGGACTCGCAACAAACACGCCGAATACAGCATGCAATACCTGTGTTATAATAGTCAAGGTTGCTAACGAAAACTTGTATGTTTTTCCGAGTGAAAGTTGTTGACAAAGGCATGGTACCTTTTACGAAAAAACCGTTGTTAATTTTGCAAAGCTTTGGAAGAAAAACTTTTAAGACCAAACAAGGTAAATAACCGTTAAACAGTTTGAGTGGTGAACATGATATGTATTCCAGTACCAAAATGCTATGGTCAATCCATTTTTACAGGTGGATGTACGTTGAATTATGTTGAACTTTATTAATGCGTATTAAACTTCCTATACTTTGTGGTCAGAATCATGTACAGTTGCCACTTGTTGGTTGTAGAAAATAATACATACGAGTATAAAAGCTTTGAGACCGAGTATTAAATATTTGATACACTTGTAACATGTAACCGTATACATGTACATTGTACAATGTATCTGATAATCAGATGAAGATAAAAGACAATTTATTTTTCACGATTTCAAAAATTATGTTCTGACTATATGTATAATGTATTGACACATAAAATGTATTAGGTTTGTCCTTAGTACTTGGGAATCCTACAGGTATTTAAATGGCAAATACGCAATGAGAGACTATTTTAGAGTATAAATATGGATGAAAGTTAGTTCTACGTCACGAGTGCTGGCACGGAGCTCCGATTTGGGAAAGTTCCCGCTTCGGTGCAACACCATTTTTAGACGGATGCCAAAATAGTAAACACTACCATGAAATAGCACGAAGTTTGTTCTGTTGAGATTGAGCACTTGATTTTCAATTTCCAGTATCAAAATGTCACGTTACAACTTCAATATTCATTTTGATAGTCAATATTCAACAAATATACCTTAGTGGTTTTATTAGACATTCTCTATTTACTGCGTATTTCAGTAACAGACAAAAATCTCCATGCCTTTACGATCATCGTGTATAAAGATTAGTATCCCTCCCAACCCTGGGCTCTCTAGGTGAAAAACGCATGTGAGCTGATTAGACCACGCCTACCTCCCAGGTAACCATACGATGAAAACTTCGGGTCTTTCAGTTCAGTTTATTCACTCGGTAAATCACGGAATGGTACATACTTATAGATACATGAAAAACATATACATATACATGCATGTATATACAATGACATGATACGGGTCAAACGGAGAGATGATGTGGAGAACAAAATGAGCGTACAGAGCTCTCTTAAAAATACAGAATTCCTGCCTGATATAATTTCAAAAAAGTTCTTAGTGTTTGTCTGTTTGAGGTAGAACAGTATTCGTCACTTAGAAATTCTCAACGTTTTTTGTTTGTGTCTTTTTCGTCTCGTCGTATTGAGACGTCACCCTCTGTAGGTGAATTCCTATGCTTAGCGCTCAGGGCCGTAGTAGTAAGGGTTCTGTAACGTGCCAACGCCTGCGGCGACAAGGGGCCTCCTTTGTGTAATGTCATATATGAAAAACCTGTAATTTTCTCGTTTAAATATCGAGCGCTTGGCGAAGGAGCAATCACACACTATGACGCGGTCATAACATGAGCGGGGAACGATCTAACGACAGCCAACACTACCACTGAGTTACCGCGGCCGGTAATTTTCTATGACACAACATATTCTATGATATAATGAAATTCATCTCCACTTTCATTACAATTGCATCAACTAAAGTACCTTCCACTTATTTGTATACTACTCACTATGCCTGCTTCGACAGGAAGGCGATTGTTTGTAGTTCTAAATTTCACAAATATATTTCTTAATTTACTTGTTAACAATGTTAAATGAAAGGTGAAGATAACGAACAGTGATCAATCTCATAACTCCTATAAGCAATATGAAATAGATAGTTGGACAAACACGGACCCCCTGGACACATCAGAGAGAGGGGGGATCCGGTACCTAGGAAGAGTAAGCACCCCCTGTCGACCGGTCACACCCGCCGTGAGCCCAATATCTTGATCAGGTAAACGGAGTAATACGTAGTCAAAATCAGTGTGCCAAGAACGGCCTAACAATCCGTATGAAACACTTCAGACAACATTTGACCCAATGATAGGTTGTATTGGCAAACTAGATCGTTATAACGACCATAGAATTTGCTAAATGCTGACTTAAACGAGACTGTTTGAACCCCTGCACCATCGACTTGATTGTCAGTAGCTGCCTCGATTTAAAAACTGACTATACGCAGAACAAGCTCTTGCGTATCGAATCATTTAAGAGATATAAACACTATATGCAGGTGATAATGGAATATTGCTGCATAAATATGGAAAGCTGACAATGGAGAAGCTGAAATCATCCCGTTTGGCATACGGTTGAGTTGTCAGTTTGCCATCAATGTCTACTTCCAATAAAATATCTAAGTATGAAGTGGACGACTCGATGGTGTCTTTTATTTCGAGGTCACAGGGATATATCGAATCGACACATGAATGAAAGGTATTATTGTTAATAGACAAAACGTCGTCGATCTATCTAAATGTCGAATTGAAGGCCACAGCAAGAGATTTTTTGAATAAATTCTACTTCATATAAATATAGAAACAGTCAGCTAACAAGGGAGCACAAATCGTGCCCATGGGAATTCCAACAGTGTTGGAAAGACCTGATCACCAAAGACCACGAAGATAACTCTAGCATATTTTTTTTTATTTCAACTTCAGAGTGGTGTTTAACAAAGTAATTTTTTGGATGACTGATCACTAGATGCAAGGTGAAGATAACGAACAGTGATCAATCTCATAACTCCTAGAAGCAATACAAAATAGATAGTTGGGCATACATGTATTTCCGTTTTCCATTTTTGTTGAAGAAGCAACTGTCTATGATGTCAAAAAGTCTAGTCTTTAATTTATCGTGATGAATGGTCGTGTAAAGTGTTGAAAAGTCATAGGTTTTGATGTTATTGATTTGGGAAAAGTTTTGCGATTTCAAGTTTACTAAAAGTTCTTTAGAATTTTTTAGAATCCACATTTGATTAACACCACTTCTGGCATATGTAGTCGCACAGTAAGTTTGAAGTTTCTCCTTCACAGCTATTTTCGTCAGGAGCAAAAGATAGGGGATTGGTAGAGCACTTAGTTCGTATTCAAAATTCGATTTGTAAATCCTTTGATGATGAGCAGGGAGTGACCTTTATCGTGCCACGCCTATTGTGAAACGGGGCCTTGGTTTCTGCGATCTCATCCGGAAAGACCGCAAAAATTGAGACCCAATGTCACAGCAATGTAGCATGACAAAGATCCCTCCCTGCTCAAAGGCCGTAAGCACCGAACATAGGCCTAAATTTGTAGCCATTCAACAGCAATGGCGACGTCTCCATATGAGTGAAATTTTTTCTTTCAAGCGGGACATTAAACATTATTTAACCAACCAACCATACATATGGATAATCTTATAATTATTTTCATTGTTGTTGAGTTTTGTCTCCCTAAAAAGATAATTATGGTAAAAATCGTTAAACACAAAGATGTCTCGTCTCCTACATTAACTCGGCCTTCAGCGGAATAAAACTGACCAACATGTACGTCCATTTCACAGGTTCATTCATTGTACATCAGTGATCATTTCACAGGTTCATTCATTGTACATCAGTGATCATTTCACAGGTTCATTCATTGTACATCAGTGATCATTTCACAGGATCATTCATTGTACATCAGGATCATTCATTGTACATCAGTGATCATTTCACAGGTTCATTCATTGTACATCAGTGATCATTTCACAGGATCATTCATTGTACATTAGTGATCAAGGTGCAAATAAAGGTAAAATTACAAAACATCTACGCTTTCTGTGGTCCCATGACAACGTTACTGTATTTTTCAAAATAGGAAAATGGAATTTTAAAAAAAAAATTGCGTTACAGATTTTAATAGTTGTGCTGGTCACAAGTTCAACGTATATTGAACTAATTTTTCAATGGTTCAGAGTGTGGAACTTATTAAAAAGAAGATTTTCCAAATCCAGCTTGATTCACTGGTATTGAAACCTGCGACCGCTAATGAGCCTCGTCCATCCTTGCTTTTTCTGGCGCCTTACAATACACGTATCTATGTGGTACCGCGGATTCGACATACCTTATCATCGATAACTTGATTAAGTATCGACAAGAAGGACTGAAGTTCTCAATAATTTTCCTTGTAAAAACTGTCAGTAGTTTTGCTAGCCGATGGTGCTGCCTGACAACAAAGAAGGTCACAATTTGATAATGGATCAGAAGACAAAACACTCAATTATTCTATAGACATTTAACACTATATTTGATAGAGTTAAAATCTTTATTTTTCAAGACTATACTTCTTTTTACACCAATACATTATACCAAAGAAGCATTGTTATCGATTTAATCTTTTTCTCTTCACTACGGAAGTGTGATTTGTCGGATAGACTTTGCTGAAGAAGTAGACGGGTGAAGTCAATCCTTCTAGCTGTACAGCTATTTAGTAGGTCAGGACATTAGTGGCCAATACCACCTAGTAATAGCAAGCTTTAGGTGTTTAATCTTGCTTTCATGACCTCATTTCCACCTGTATTGGAGCCCATTGACCTATATAGAGCGTGTACGTAACGCTAAGTGAACGCGTTGTTCTCAATTTTTTTGGTGTCTTCAAGCTGATAAGTAATTATAACAATTTAATACGGACTAAGTCCCCAGAAACACAATTGCTTGATACGAAGGAATAAAATTGTGTAGAAAATCATCTTGTACTTTACGAAACGTGTTGGTTTTTTTTGTTTTTTTTTTTAAGATAAACACACAGTAAACAATGGTTGAAATAAGCAAATAAATCAATTTCAACAAACCTGGAAGACAAGACGATTTTTTACAATGCATTCTTTGGAACATCCAGTAATTCCACACCCAATGATTCTTTACTAAATGGCACCTGGAAATCTGAATGTATAATTTACGTATTTCATTCATATGAAAAGAAGCGTTTCAGAACCGAAGACTATAATTTAATTTGAGGGTGCTTTTGATACTAACATTAAAATTTGATTTTCCTCTTTCAGACTAATTCTTATTCAAGTATTGATAAAATTGTCAAATTGAAAGTGCATGTATTCATTACTCTCATCTTCACCGGATCAAGTTTAGAGATTTAAGAAAATTGAGGATATTGTGCATTTATTTCCTGCAAAAAAGATCCGATTCCCAAATTGAAAAGTAAATACAATGTATATTTACTTGTACTACACTATTCTAACAGCATTCGAATAACATTTTCGTCATTAAACCACGGGGCTTCCCAATAATTGTGAAAAAAATGGATTATTGAAATAAGATGAAATTCAATTGAAATTTGACTTATCTCAGAAAAAAAAATGTCGCTTTCGATTTTTTTTCTCGGAGAAATTGCAAGAAATTAATTACTTTCTTTTTCCTTTTGAATATTGAACAGTAGATTTAAATCTAAGCTATCTTCAGGAGATAAAGTTGTATAGAGGAGATAAAGTTGTATAGAGGGGATGTTACTAATAGCAGCAGTATAGTGTTTAGGGTGCTCGCTTCGCAACTAGGAGGACCCGAGTTCGATTCTCGATACCGGCGCCGCGACAAAGACGTAGGTAGTTACTATAGTTACTCTTTCCTCACCAAGCGCCGACATTACAAGTGAACGCCTTTCGAATATGACAAAAAGTAAAATAAAATAAAGATGGGCGTCTCATATCACGGTAGGCGTTCGCTCTAAGAAGAACCCTCGCTGCTACGGCCGTAAGCGCCATGCTTACCGGCGAGTCCACATTCTCAAGAGGGGCCTAAAACAACACACAAACAAATATATGAAATCTTTAAACGGGATTATTTCAGCTTCATTGTCAACTTCCCATATTTATGTAAAATATTCCATTATAACCTGCATATGGTGTTTATGTCTCCCAACTGATAAATTTTTAAACTGGGGCAGGCTATTGACAAATGAATTGATGTTGCAGGGGTTTCAATAGTCGGCATTTCGCAAACTCTATGATCATTTTAAGTTATATTATAGATCCTTAGTACCCCTTGCTTGTCGTAAGAGGCGACTAAATGGGGCGGTCCTTCGGATGAGACCGCAAAAACCGAGGCCCGTGTCACTGCAGGTTTTACTTGATAAAGATTCCTCACTGCTCATAGGCCGTAAGCACCAAGAATAGGCCTTAATTTTGTAGATCTCACCGGCAGTGATGACGTCACCATGTGAGTGAAAAATTCTTGAGCGGGGCGTTATTTTGACTACCGATTACTCCATTTGCCAAATCAAGCAGATGGCTCATGGGGGGTGTAAGCGGTCAACAGGGGATGCTTACTCCTCCTGGGCACCTGACACCATCTTCGGTGTTTCCAATGGTGTGTGTTTGCCCTGTTCTCCATTGTGTATCTTCTGGGATTTATGAAATCGATTACTGTAAGGTGAAGACAACGAACAGTGATCAATCTCACAACTCCCACAAGCAATACAAAACAGACAGCTGGGCAAACACGGACCCCTGGACACACCAGAGGCGGGACCAGGTGCCCAGGAGGAGTAAGCACCCCCTGTTGACCGGTCACACCCGCCGTGAGCCCTATCTCCTGATCAGGTAAACGGAGTTATCCGCAGTCAAAATCAGTGTGCCAAGAACGGTTTAACAATCGGTTTGAAACACGTCAGACAGCATTTGACCCAATGCGAGGTTGTATTGACGAACTAGATTGTTATAACGACCATAGAATTTGCGAAATGCTGACTTCAATCGAGACTGTTGAAATCCCTGTACCATCAACTTGTTTGTCAGTAGTTTACCTGGATTTAAAAACTGACTATACCCAGAACAAGCTCTTGCCTTTGTCACCTTTTTCATCTGGCACACAAAGTATGTGTATAGTTACAACAATGAAGTGGCTTCCACCAAAATGGTAAAACTCACGGTCCTTGGATGACGGAGAAATTCTCGAATGTGACGTAAATCAAGAAACAAAATAAACGTTACAATCATTATGTTGTACATGCAGAAAATTAAAATTGAGATCTAAACTTTTATAAATAAACATGAATTGTGAACTGATTTATGAAAGCAAACCCTCACAGGTACATGTATATTCAGCTACCCACTTTACCAGTGGCGGATCTAAAGAGTGGGGTTACGGGGGTTGCAACACCCCCCTCCCCTTGGTTGAACATTTCAAACAAATATGGTCAATTTTGTGTCATTTTGGGGTCTCTGATATTCCCTTCTTGGAGGATCTTTGATCGTAAACCACCTATAAAATTCTCTGTGTGGTCAATTGAATATCATCGGTAAATTATATCCAGAAATATCCTCCATCATACAAACTACATAGACGAATTCATCCTGCTACATTTTAGAAATATATGGGTAGTTGTAATCGATGCTTTTATTCAGAAAAAGTACATGGAAATGAAACAGCATGATTTTTACTGAAACATATTAAAAGTTCGTGCACGTAGTAAATTACTACATGTATTTTTCATATAATATATCATTACTGATATTCGATCGCTAATTTTGATTCGGTTAAATTAATACCATACATAAATATCTTAGAAGCTACACTTATTCATGAAGGATTGTCATGCATTGTCTGATATTTTCCTGAAGTATCCATTCAGTGATAACCTTAAGGCAAGTGACATCCGTTTGATAAAACTATACTTTTACTTATTCTTTCAATGTCCCTTCGGATGAGATCGCAAAATCCGAGGTCCCGTGTCACAGCAGGTGTGGCACGATAAAGATCCCCCCTGCTCAATGGCCGTAAGCGCCGAGCATAGGCCTACATTTTGCAGCCCTTCGCCGGCAATGGTGACGTCTCCATATGAGTGAAAAATTCTCGAGAGGGACGTTAAACAATATACAATCAATCAATGCCTATTCAGACGCATGAGGCGAAAAAACATTTTTGCTAGAAATTCTTGTCGCTGGCAATTTCAAGTTCATTAAACCCCATTCCAATTTTGCTTTACCGTAGGCATCCGGGTTAGGAGTGCTAGGTCCTCAGTACCCCTTGCTTGTCGTAAGAGGCGACTGAATGAGACGGTCCTTCGGATGAGACCGCAAAATCCTAGGCCCGGTGTCAGAGCAGGTGTGGCACGATAAAGATCCCCCCGCTCAATGACCGTAAGCGCCGAGCATAGGCCTAAATTTTGCAGCCCTTCACCGGCAATGGTGACGTCTCCATATGAGTAAAGAATTCTCTCGAGGGACGTTAAACAATATACAATCAATCCGAAATCTTGCCTTTCTTTCTCTACGGCAGGCCTCCAGGTATTTCTAGACTGTCTGAGTTTCCGCTTTACCTCAAACGTCCACGGTAGATATTCTCAGGTTATTGATTTTTCTTCTAAGACCTCCTATCCACTTCCATCTTTGGTCAAAGTCTTTTTCTCTCTCTTTAATTACGCCTTTCCGATGACGTAGAATTATGAAATCAAATATTGTACGTAATTGGTTTTAGCGGAATTGCGAGATGCTCGAATTACAGATGCTTCCCAGAAAGATGCGTTATATACTAGTATTCCCAGTTACTTTACAGGTCACCATCTCCAGCTCCTTCTCTCAAAAAATTCTTTAAAAAACCAATGTTCTAATGGTTTGCAATTTTTTCCTTGAAATGTCTGTGTAAATGGACACTCTTCTCATAATGTCTTTTTAACAATTCAATATTATCAATGCATGTACATTTATTTTTGTATATTCACATCTTACAATCCCATCATAAAAATCTATGTCTAGAAAAAGGATTACACTTTGACTGCACCTACATGACGAATCCGTGAAATTAAGGAAAATACATAAGGACGTGATACTACCATAATTTTCATCGATTACAGGAGTGGCCTTTATTTTCAAACTTAGTAGCCTTTCCTCTTTTCCAAAGCACAATATCTCATAAAATTACAAAGACATTTCTTTTTTAAAAGACATATATTTATTTCATAGGATACAACTGTTTATTTCTGTAAGTTGAAGGGATATCCTTTTTAGTTAAAGAGACATAGTTATTATAAGTTTAAAATATTTCTCTTGTTGAAAGAGATATCTCTCTAGATACACGTTTTTCTTACTAGTACGGGTCATTAGAGAAATATTTACATTTCCCATGTGTTTGCCTTAGATATCTTTACCAATTTAATGAGAGCCATTTCCTCATGAATGCGATGATGTTGTAAACAATGAATCATAATAAATATTGCACGTCTATTTTAACGGTTAGGAATTCCGACAGAATTGAAGGGTATGAATTTCATCGTTGAAATCGCTGAAAATACCTGATGGTATATGAACTGCAACTCTTCACGCCGTTGTAACGAAGCCACAAACATTTCCTTCAGCGTCAACACCCTTCATGAAGTATCCTGGCGTCATCTGCCCTCATGTATTTTCAAGAATGAAATTTATTTCTTGAACACCTCTTAATTAAATAAATTAAAACCTTGTGACCTGGAGATTGACCTACTTTTAAGAGTTAACCTTGGCAATATCTCCTGAACTATTTAAGATGGGGCTTTCATATTCAATACAAGAATGCTACGCGTAGCCAGGTCCCCCACCGCCACAAAATAAGGTGAAACACTAAAGTCCCGTAACTCCTGTAAAATATGTCGAATGAAACTGACGGCAAAATATGATCAACCATATATGGTGACTAACAATTCTACCAAATTTGAACAAATTCCGTACAGCGGTCTCTGAGGAGTTGCGTCCACAAAGCGTTCCTATAGTTTAGCATGTAAAAATTCAACAAAGTCCCATAACTACTGTAAAATTTGTCAAATTAAAATGGTGGCCCAATATGATAAACTATTACATATGGTCCCTATCAATCCTACAAAATTTGAATAAAACCCGTTTAGCGGTTTCAGACGAGTTGCGTCCTCAAAGTCAAGCGGGACGGGCGGACACCGGTATTTCTAACGCGGAAGGGGACAATAAAATGTATATAGATACCTTTCATATTTACGAAAGCCCATTGAGCTAATTTTCGTAGCTGAAAAAAAATTATAACACCCTCACGAAAATATTAACTGCTGTGAAGGATAAATTTGAAATGTATTTTGCCACAACACATTACAGATGTGGATTCTAAGAGTGTATTCGATTAAGCGACCGAGATACACGGGTAACTAGAGTTGTAAATAAAATGTCGAATTATCGACACTAGTGTTGAACTCGTGTTACTCGAGTATACTCCCCATTTTACCAGGAGTAACAAGTGTTCCAATATGGCGCCGTGTTAGGAAGAAACGTAGTGTGAAGATTAGTTTTGTTTATATTTCGTAACAGAAATGTAAAGCATCAATAAAAACGCGATACGAAACATAATTCTGACACTTAAAATTGAACTGGATACTAAAAAGAAACTTTAAATCACATTCGCGAATGCACAGACTGTCGAAATGATGAATTTACCAGATAATAATAAAACTATGTAATGGGTTTTTTTTTTTCGTACTTGACGGTTTTTAATTTTACAAAATGAAATTCTACATGATTATATGATAATTAGAAGATATAAAACAATTGCCTATGTAAATACAACAATGAATTTGTTATATTACATTTTACCATCAGAGTTCGCATTTCTTGCGTTCCTACCCTCCATGTTGTAAACAAACACCACACAACACGATATGTTTTATTTTCATATATGGAGTTCATTGACTGAGCATGCGTAAATTCAACTCTAGTGTAACAAGAGTTGCTTTAATCGAATTCACCCTAAACAATTCTAAAGAACTTTTAGTAGATATGCAATCACAAATCTTTCACAAAGCAACATCAAAACGTATGACTTTTTAACACTTTGCATGGCCATTCCTCACGATAAATTCAATACTAGACTTTTTGATTTTTGATATCATATAAAAATGGAAAGAGGAAATATTCATATCTAGTGATCAGTCATTCAAAGAAATTACTGTGTTAAACACCACTCTGATTCTACACAGAAGTACTCTGAAGTTCAAATTAAAAATATGCTGGAGTTCCTCATTGACAATATCTTGGAAGTCTTTGGTGATGAGGTCTTCCAACAGTCTGTTGGAATTCCCATGGACACGAATTAAGCTCCTTTATTACTTTATTATACCCCCGCAACAAGTTGGGGGGGGGGGGGGGGTATACTGGAATCGGGTTGTCCGTCTGTCTGTCCGTCCGTCCGTCTGTAGACACAATGGTTTTCGGGCTCTAAAGCATTATCCTTTCCACCTACCGTCACCATATCATATATATGGACTACCCATGGGATGAAGATGTTCCCTATCGATTTTGGGGTCCAAAGGTCAAGCGCACTGGGCATCGAAGTAGCAATATCCTTTCCACCTACAGTCACCATATCATACATATGGACTACCCATGGGATGAAGATGTTCCCTATCGATTTTGGGGTCAAAAGGTCAAGGGCACTGGACATCGAAGTAGCAATATGGTTTCAGGGCTCTAAAGCGTTATCCTTTCAACCTACAGTCACCATATCATACATATGGACTACCCATGGGATGAAGATGTTCCCTATCGATTTTTGGGTCCAAAGGTCAAGGGCACTGGACATCGAAGTAGCAATATGGTTTCAGGGCTCTAAAGCGTTATCCTTTCCACCTACAGTCATCATATCATACATATGGACTACCCATGGGATGAAGATGTTCCCTATCGATTTTTGGGTCAAAAGGTCAAAGGTTAAGCACACTGAACATCGAAGTAGCAATATGGTTTCCGGGCTCTAAAGCGTTATCCTTTCCACCTACAGTCACCATATCATACATATGGACTACCCATGGGATGAAGATGTTCCCTATCGATTTTTGGGTCAAAAGGTCAAACACACTGGACATCGAAGTAGCAATATGGTTCGGTTTGTCATGCCATTTGTTTTTTACACTCAGAAAAGAGGTAGTTTATACTTATTACCAACACCCTATGGGAGATTGGGGTAAGCGGGGGGTATTCTTAGTGAGCATTGCTCACAATACCTCTTGTTAGCTGAGCTGTTTTATATTCTTATGAGGCAGAATCTATTCAAAAGCATCTACACGAGAAGAAAACTCTCTTGCGGCCTTCAACTCGACATTTAGATATATCGACGAATTTATCCACATATATTAATAATAATCATTTTCATTCATATGTCGATTCGATATATCCTAGTGAACTCAAAATAAAGACACCACAGTCTTACACATCTGCTTTATACTTAGATATATTTTTTTATTTTATTATGCCCCACCATGGATATGGTCGGGGCATATGATGTTTGTCATGTCCGTCTTCCGTCACAATTTACGTGTAGCTATTTCAAAGAAACTATTCAAGATATTTTTATGGAACCTTATATGCCCATACATATTGGTGACATCTATTAAACTACATCAATATTGTTTTACCTTGACATTTCCTTGGACCTCACTTTTTCCTATTTGGTGTTTACCTCAGTTTCAAAGCAACTATTGACAATATTTTTATGAAAACTCTTACACTGATATATATTAGTGGTAGCTATTCAATTGTGGCATTATCGTTTTGACCTTGATCTTCCATGTGACCTTGACCTCATTATTTGGTTTTGGTATTTAGCTCAGTTTCAAAGCAATGAAGAATTTTTGCCCCTTTCTGAATATGTCCGTTTGTGATATCCATGTATACATTTCATGCAAGTATAAATTGTTTTGGGGTTGGTTTAATTTTTTTTTATTGTTAAAAGTAATTTTAAATAATGATACCCTTTCTATTGATAGATAGGCAACTCTTAACCAATACAAAATCTTTATAGCAATTTTCTTAGAATTTAGGTAAAATTGAATAATATTCAGAGTGAAATAAATGGGTGATACTTGAGTCAAAAAGTTTAAAGATGGAAAAAAAAAATGAAAAGGTGACTTTTTTTTTAATTCGAGTACTTTTCTTTGCCATAGAAATTATACATTGGATTGAAAAGAAAGAATGTTTGAAAGTTTTTTTGTTTTTTTTATTTATATGTGATATGACTTGTAAATAACTGAGATTTAATGTATCAAAGATTTTAGAGTAAATAACAACAGAAAAGAATTTTGTGATATGACTTGAAACAACTCCGAGTCAGCAATCCGCAAATATTGGGTCAAATACTGTCTGACGTGTTTCATACCGATTGTTAGGTTGTTCTTGATGCACTGATTTTGACTACGAATAACTCCGTTTACCTGATCAAGATATAGGGCTCACGGCGGATGTGAGCGGTCGACAAAGGATGCTTACTCCCCCTAGGCACCTGATACCACCTCTGGTATGACTAGGAGTCCATATTTGCCTAACTATCTATTTTGTATTCCTTATAGGAGTTATGAGATTGATTACTGTTCGTTATCTTCACCTTTATAGGAGTTATGAGATTGATCACTGTTCGTTATCTTCACCTTTATGGGAGTTATGAGATTGATCACTGTTCGTTATCTTCACCTTTATAGGAGTTATGAGATTGATTACTGTTCGTTATCTTCACCTTTATAGGAGTTATGAGATTGATCACTGTTCGTTATCTTCACCTTTATAGGAGTTATGAGATTGATCACTGTTCGTTATCCTCACCTTTATAGGAGTTATGAGATTGATCACTGTTCGTTATCCTCACCTTTATAGGAGTTATGAGATTGATCACTGTTCGTTATCTTCACCTTTATAGGAGGTATGAGATTGATCACTGTTCGTTATCTTCACCTTTATAGGAGTTATGAGATTGATCACTGTTCGTTATCTTCACCTTTATAGGAGTTATGAGATTGATCACTGTTCGTTATCCTCACCTTTATAGGAGTTATGAGATTGATCACTGTTCGTTATCCTCACCTTTATAGGAGTTATGAGATTGATTACTGTTCGTTATCTTCACCTTTATAGGAGTTATGAGATTGATCACTGTTCGTTATCTTCACCTTTATAGGAGGTATGAGATTGATCACTGTTCGTTATCTTCACCTTTATCAAAAGCTAGCACCTAGCCAGACTAAGTTCACTAAGGTTTAAACCCTGGTACTAATACAACAAAGTGAATTCCCCATCGACAAAGCACTGTATTTCTCTTCTAATTCATTGATAAGATGAATGAAGAAGTGTGTTGCAACTTTCTTTCTCCGTTGAAAAGTTATATAACGTTTTTACATGAATGAGATATTTTCCCTCAATCGCCCCCTATGGTCATCCTTAATTTGCATAATGTTCTTTAAAAAAGGTTCAGTATCTTAATTTTTTCCACAAAATGAAATCATTCAACCTATTTTCTATTGACAGTGGGACCGACTTTTTGGCCACGAGAAGGTATCGATAAATCTCTGGGTTTTGTTTTTCAAACTGCATTACAAATGTCACATTGTCCTATGGACATATTTCTAGTTGAACATAGTTGTTGACGGCAAACTACATGCAACAACTCAACTTTATGACAAACGGGATGACTTCAGCTTCTCCATTTTATCAGTTTTTAAATCGAGGCAGGCTACTGACAAACAAGTTGATGTTATAGGGTTTCAACAGTCTCGTTTAAAGTCAGCGTTTCGCAAATTCTATGGTCGTGATAACGATCTACTCGTAATTTACCAGTACAACCTGTCGTTGGGTCAAATGCTGTCTGACGTGTTTCATACCAATTGTCGGGCTGTTCTTTACAGACTGATTTTGACTACGGATTACTCCGTTTACCAAGACATAAGACTCACGGTGGGTGTGACTGGTCGACAGGGGATGCGTACTCCTCCCAGGCACCTGATCCCACCTCTGGTACATGTATGTTCAGGGTCCGTGTTTGCCCTACTCTTAATTTTTCTTTTTAGGAATTATGAGATTGATCACTTCGTTATCTCTTAAGTTACCTTTTCATATATAAAACTTTGTGTTCCTTTGGCTGATTGTAGTAACTTTAAAGGTATATATGTACATGTTACATACATAAGTATATTGTATCGTTGGTTGTTTGTTTGATGTCCCATCGATAATTTTTCACACATAGTTAGATTTCATCAGTTGTAGATTGGTTGGATGGTTTGATATTATTTAACGTGCTGCTTGAGAATTTTTCACCTATATATAAATACGTTATCATTGCTGGTGAAGGGCTGCAAAAATGTAAGTCTATGCTCGGTGCTTACGGGCCTTAAATAGGGAGGGATCTTTATCGTGCCACACCTGCTGTGACATGGACCTCGGATTTTGCGGGCTCATCGATCGTAGGACCACCCCATTTAGTTGCCTCTTACAACAAGTAAGGGGTACTGAGGACCTATTCTAACCCGGATCCCCACGGGCTGATCACTGTTCGTTACATGTATCTCACACACACGCACGCACGCGCTCGCACAGAGAGAGAGAGCCAAACGAGAGGTAATGTTTCCCGATTTATCCTTGCTATTATCTAAAAATAAAAATCTCTCATACCTCTTACACAATATAGCCGAATCTAAATAAAAAACCCTACCCTGTTATTTGTTCAAATGTGTCACGAAGTCGTCAACTGAGACTAATGAAATCAACGTAATCTGAGCTCTCGTCACCCTATTATCCGCTAATATTGTTGATTTACAGAGGAAATTTGCGTCAATGACTGACTTGACGATATTTATCTTTCATTACAAAAGATCACAACGATGAAATTTGTTAAATGTCGTGAGTGTTTGTCATTATTCAGTATTTTGCCATGATCAGTTTCGGGGTGTTTTAAGCTTTTTCACGTAAGCAGATTTTAAAAAAAATTACCAGGTTAAACTACTGTAATTAAATGAATGCCAATCAATCAAATTACCTGTAACTACCAAAATCAAATTAACGATTATTAGTACTAAAGTATGTACATAAAACATGGGTCCCACGGACTTAACTGCTCTGCCTGTCGTCGGTCTCTAGCTTCGAGTAAGTCCTGCTACACGTCTGACAGTCCATAACCGCGGGAAATCTCCTCGTGCTGCCGGAAGTCGCTCCTCTGCAATTCGGGGAATAAACAAGTCGTACTGGGGAAGACTCCCCAGATACTACAGTACCCTACCGGCGGACCCGAAGGGGGCTTTAGTTAGGTTTACACTTTGTCCTCCCGTGTGTCTGTAACACCGGGAAATCATTTTTTTCGCACTCTTATCGTCTTGCTTGCAGATATTCATTTGATATTTAGTATATTGTTTTACTAGAACAAGTTACAGATCAAGTTCGAGTTCTGTTCCGGCCCTTTGATACGTTGCTTCGTTATGGCCCTTGAACTTGCAAAATAACCGCGAATACTCAGGCTTCCGCACTTTTCATATACATTGTATTTGATATTTAAGTCCCTCAAGCGAAGTTTGGAGACTTACTGTTTTTGCTCTGTTCTTATTATTCTCCCACTTCTTTTTCTTCATCTTCCGCTTCTTTCTCGCGCCTAAAACTGTCCGACATCTTTTATTTCTCCGTAACCAGTTCATAAACGTATTAGACATTCAAGGATATGATAGGCCAATGTATCTAGATGTGCAGAAATGTTTCAAGGTCAAGTGACTTTGACCTTAGATCTTAAACTTGGTATTACCTAAGAATTAGGTCTGAAAAAGAGATGGGATTTTCAGAAATAAGAAAAGGATGATGGAATCTACAAATTGGTACCAAGGTCAAGTGCTTCCCTTGACCTATAACCATGAACATACAAACTCATTAACTTTAGAACTGGAATTGATAGAGATATGGGACCTACAGAAATGATAAGAGGGTGATAAGATCTACATATTAGTATTAAGGTCAAGTGACTCCTGTGACCTTGATCTCTGAACATAAACTTGATATTACTTAAAACACAACGTATGATCCTAAACTTTTTCAGCAAAATTCTTTTCATGCCTAAAACTACTTTAAACGTGTTTTTAATGAAATATTTTGTATAGTTTTCGAGTTTGCAAGCGATGAAATTCAAATCTTGTGTTATGCTTATTTACTTTCGCTATTTTACGCGCCATTATGTGTGACGTCATGTGCACCCTCGGGTTTGAAAACGTCTATTAGCCATTTCATACACAGATTAGATTTCATCGACAAAAAACTAATTATCACGTTAACGGCTTGTAAATAACATTAAGTTAAGGTGTTTTGTGTCATGTAAGGGTTTACTACTAGTTGTCGGTAGAAAGGATTTAGACTTTGTATTTTTCAATTTTTCGTTGGAAGGTATAAGAAAAAAGACGTGGATAATTTGTTGTTGGAGCCAGAACTTTACCTTTAAAAAACCTCAGTCACCTATTCAAAAACCGCTTGGACAATGACCCAAATAAACTGCGAGAAAATGGATATATCGAAGTTAAGCACTGATAGGCCTACAGCATATACAAAATTCTGTTCTGGTCTTTAAGGTACTCCGTCCCTCAGGTGCAAAAAAATGAAGATATATTTTTTTACCATTATTGTGAAGCTTTTCTTACGTACTTGTTATTATGACAAAGAATTGATAATTATTTACCATTGTATCCAGGTGATCTTATGAGATAATTGATCATTACGTATACAGTAAATAATAGAAAACAAAAAGAGTTATCTCAGTTTCATCAAATTGTATTTCATATACTGTATGTTGACTTGTTTGCTGCCTAAACAAAATATCCATTGAGTGAAAGGATTACAAAAATAAAAATAAATTGCATTGTATCCAGTAAAATATAAAAGATAATGACTGAAATCAATATGACATCAATTTTCAGAATGTAGAGTTATCTCTCTTCCATGAATTTGGACACAGCAGTAATGATAGATGTGCGCTTTGTAATCCTGGGCGACAAACTCAACTCATCATTTATCTAAAAAATATAACAGGAAAGAAATATCATAAACATATGTGCATATATATATATATATATATATATATATATATATATATATATATATTTATACACTCAGTATCCATACTAAGTAGTTCTAAATGGAAATACTACCTGAGTCACATAATGTGGTCCTATATTTTTTTCACATGTAGCTGCAGCAACTCTGCTAGTGGTACTCTCTGAACCAGAGTAGAAGTTGTTCTTTGGATTTTTTCTTGCAACAATTTGATTGAAGTTTTCATTGTTCTGTGTGCTCTCTAATGAAGAAAGTCTGTCAGATTGTTCTGCATACAATGTGAAGATTTTCACAAGATCATGGTGGAGTTCTTTATCCGAAAGGTATTTCCCATAGGGTAGATTCCTAGGAACATATGAATCCCTGTTCTGCGCATTTACAGATAAATTGCAAAATACACACGCGTTTAGGTTTTTATAAAAAACTTACCAACAGCAAGTTTGGTGTTGTTATCAAAAGGACCTTGACCATTCTGACCTATATTGTGTCGTTTACCAGTTGGAATGATCGTCAGTTCGTCGCACTTCCTGCATCTCACATACAGTAAGCTGGCTAGTCCATAACGTCTCTCTTTCTCACAGTCAACAAGATCCAAAGACGTATGACACAGAAAGCACCCTCTTTGCAAATGATCCACCAGAATTGAAAATTCAACAACTCTTCTGCCTTGGAACAGGTCAAATGTCTCTTTATTTTCATCATATTCATCTACCTGTGCTAGTGGATCTTCGCTGTTGACATCGATGAAGTCAGGGTGGTTGTTATTTTCATCGGTACATGTGCTAATGGTTATAGTAGCAGTAGACGAGGCTTTCTTGAACTGACCTTTCTTATCTCTTTCTCGTATACAATTCCCCTCCATTTCCGTTTGTTTACATCTGTGAATTCTTATTCTTTTTTCAAAGAAGAGTTCCAAAAAAATATAAATGCCGGAATTTATGATACGAATAAACTTTTTCCGGATTTTACGCGAGTTACCAAACATTGCTGAGGATTGGAGTCCCTTAAATTCAATACACACTCGGATCAACTGACCTTCACCTTGTAACAACATAACGTGTGCTCCCAGTTTCTACCAACTGGAAGATTTACAATATATATATATATATATATATATATATATATATATATATATATTAAAGATACAAAATAATTGAACTTTTGATTATAGATAATAGAATATTGTGTTTCCTAACTTTAAATTCAATTATAAAATTATTTCTCATTGAACTCGTAACATCTTGAGTGCATCAGTACTTAGGCTATAACGCAGTGCTCCCACTTCCTAACGACGTGCAGAATAATAAGATTGCTTTATTAGAATAAAATATTGTGATTTCCACTTTAAATTTGATCAGTTTTATTGATTTGTGTGTGTGGTTTTTTTTCTTTCTTTCCGAGATGCACCCGTGACAGTAGCTAGGCCAAGTTGTCAACAGGTGTAACATATCATAATTTGTCTAATCCTAAAATAAATAAAAACTGCACTGTTTATTTTAGAAAACCAACTAAAGGAATAACATATCCAAATAGTGTGAGACAGCGATCCATATAAACATTATTTACTCGCAATATTGCTGATTTCATACTCGCTTTATTTGGGTATTTACATCGCTATTTGTATGCAGTGGTGGCGAAAATATATAAAACTCGGGGAAATGTGTGAACATCGATTTAAATGTTGTCCTTGGTGAATAAATTAGGCCGCTAAAACCTGAGTTTTTAATGATACATCACACTACTTTCACAATCAGTTGATCGAAGAAGGGCGCATATGACGTCACTGTACCATGTGATTACCTAACTAATATTAACTAGACTTTTTGAAATCGGGGCTTAGACTTAATTCTGTGTTGTGGTTAATCATCGCAATATTTCAGCGAACGAACAATTAGATAATTAAGTACTATCAGCATAAGGAAGACAAAATACATGTAATTCTGTCTACTTTGAAATGAGATGTGTCCTTTAAGAACTAGTTCTAAGAAAGAGATGGGATCTTCAGAAATAATGAAAGGATGGTGTGCCTACATTGAACATATATTTGGTATAACTTTAGAATTGGGACTGATAGAGACATGGAATCTTCACATATGATAAAAGGATGTAGTAACCTACAAATTAGAATCTCCAGTGACCTTGACCTCTGACCATAAACTTGGTATTATATACTAAACTTTGAAAACATGAGATGTGTCCTTTAAGAACTAGTTCTGAGAAAGAGATGGAATCTTCAGAAATAATGAAAGGATGATGGGATCTACAAACTGGTATCAAGGTTATGTGGTCTTGACCTTGAACATATATCTGGTATAACTTTAGAATTGGGACTTATAGGGACATGGAATCTTCAGAAATGATAAAAGGATGTAGTAACTTACAAATTAAAATCTCCAGTGACCTTGACCCCTGACCTTAGAAAATAAACTTGGTATTACTTAAGAACTAGTTCTGCCTCCAGTGACCTTGAACATAAATCTAGTATAACTTTAGAATTGGGACTAATAGAGACATGAAATCTTCAGAAATGATATAAGGATGTAGTGACCTACAAACTAGTATATTCAGTGACCTTGATATTAAAAAATTGTATGACTTAAGAACCAGGACTGATAGAGACATGGGGTCATTAAAAATGATTAGAGGATGTTGGGATTTACATTCAAGGTGAAGTGACAACAGTTTTACGAAGAAAAAAGGGGATTTTTCGAAAATTTTCAATAACAAAGTCTTCGTGATCTAGATTTGTCAAAAGAAGTTAGAATTGGCATGGATTTTGTCAAGGGAGGAAAATAGTATTACTCAGAAAACACCACTTTTATACAGCCAGTACTTCGTTTGGGAGACTTTATAATCGGTGGATTATAATCATGTCTTGTTGGTACTTTGCTTTACCGTGACAAGTTACAGATCTAGTAGGCAGTTTGTTCCGGTTCATTTATGTTTTACTGAGTTATGGCCCTGGACTTATTAATAAACGCAAATACTCAGTTTGTATACGCCCGTCGTTAGAAAGGACGTACATGTATTATGATAATGTTATGGCGCTGTCCGTACATGTATATTTGGTATATTGTTTTACTAGAACAGGTTACAGATAAGTCCTAATTCTGCAAGGGCTATTGATACGTTACTGCGTTATGGCCCTTGGACTTACAAAATAAACGCAAATACTCAGGTTTCCGCACTTTTCATGTACATTGTATTTGATGTTTGGTATATTGTTTTACCATGACAAATTAGAGATCAAGTACGAAGTTTGTTCGGGTTTATTTATGTTTTACTGAGTGATGGCCTTGGACTTAGAAATAAACGTCAATACTCAGTTTCTAGAGTCGGTATACGTGATGTATTAGGTTATGGCGCTGGCTGGCTGGCTGTCCGAGGTAATGTTTTCCGGATTTTTTTCTACAAAAGATGCGTGTACGGCTTTGTTTGGCCACAATTTCTCCAACCAGAAGCTTAAGAGTGAGTTTGCATTTCAGTTTTATTGGTACACTTTGACCTACAAAATACAAATGTACTTTAGAGCTATCATTAAGTTAAACAGTTTTCCGAACTTTTTTCGTTTTGGACACAGATATTGCCCTGGAATTTCGTCATAAGCTTTCTCTTGAATGAATACAAGTTTAGTTTGCAATTCAGCTGGATTGACCCATCCATCTGTGACCTACATTTGGGCTAAAAGTAGGTCAAACAGTTTTCCGAATTTTTCTTTCCTTATGGATACGCTCTGAAATGTAGTCATAGGCTTCATTTTGGGGGAATACAAGTTCAGTTTGCATTTCAGCTGGATCGATCCGCCATTGACCTACTTTGGGGCTAGAAATAAGTCACAGTGTTAGGGGACTTTTCTTATTACGGATACAGATATCGCCCTGAATGTTAGTCACAAGTCTCAAAGGAACACAAATTCAGTTTGCATTTTCAGCTGGGTCGGTCTATCCTTCACCCACTTGTGGGTTAAAAATAGGTCAAACAGTTTTCCGGACATGTTCATTACAGATACTGCCTTCAGTTCACGTCAGATGGATTGGTGCACCATGACTTACTTGAAGGCTTTTTCTATTCAGAATGTATTTGGTATCAATTCATATTTGTTTGAATTGAGCCATTTAATTAGATATGAAATTATTTTTTTTATTTCCTCTTCTGCACGAGTGATATTTTAATCCAAGAAAGATGGCGATTACCGATTTTTGTTTCAGCTATTTTATTATCAAATATTAATAAACTTACTAATATTGTGTGTCCCTGCAGTTTGGATGGTTGCATGATGTCTGATAATCGGCCTTTAGGCAATATATGAAGGCAGCGATAAGCATTTGTACCGTGTGGACGAAAGTATCTTTTGTCTCATTGTGCGCAAGAGTTCCACAAAGGGAAAGACTCGGAAATTGTGTATTGAACCGATGATTTCAATACATGTAATGCATAAGATTTGTTTCCTTTTAATATACATGTATCATAGAGTAGATAAAATGTAATATTCTGATACTTCGTCATAATGTAACCATACGTATAGAATGTTTAAAGTAAGATGGGATTGAAAGAACGCACTTCTGGATTTTTCATGCCAAAACAACGCTTAGGAAATAAAGATAAACAGGTTTATTAATACTTGTTAATCCAAATTAAAATGCAAGACTGTGTGACAAAGGTAAAACGTTGTTTTAGACGCTGAATTTTAACCAATTTTCAGTATTTTCCTTTAATTTATATATGCTCTTAAATTCTAAAAAAAAAAAATAAATAAATAAATAAATAAAGGTTCGATAATTTTAGGTCACCTGAGTTAACTGAATTGTAAATTTGATGATCCCAGGGGTAGGGGTTTTGGTATCAGGGTGGGGCCGAAATGGTCAGTTATTAAATGTGTGAACAATATACATTTTTAACGTCTTGATAACTATTATTCCAATTCTTTTCATATTTGGTATGAAGCATCTTTGGAACAAGGGGGACATAAATTGTAAATTTCAGGATTCCAGCACCCCTGGGGCTTTAGGGGCGGGGCAAAAACTGCCCAAAATTTACCAATTTTCAAAACTCTTTCTTCTCAAGAACCGCACATGTTTAAGAAAAACTAAATGCATGTTGATGTAGAGCAGGAAGGCCTCTTCCAAAATTGTAAATTTCATGATCCCCGGGGGTAGGGGTTCTGACCCCAGGGCGGGGTCAAACTTATATAGTATCTATGTGTAAAACACTTTTGAAATAACATCTTCTAAATAGATATTTAGAAAGAACAGTTAGTCCTTTACCAAAATTGTAAATTTGATGATCCCAGGAGTAGGAGGTTTGTATCAGGGTGGGGCCAAAATGGTCAGTTATTAAATGTGTGAACAATAGACATTTTAAACTTCTTCTTGATAACCATCATTCTAATTCTTTGGTATGAAGCATCTTTAGAACAAGGGGGATATAAATTGTAAATTTCAGGATTCCTGGGGCCTTAGGAGCAGGGCTAAAATTGACCAATTTTCAAAAATCTTCTTCTCAAGAAACGCTCATGTTTAAGAAATTCTAAACATATAGTGATGTAAAGCAGGAAGGACTCTACAATAATTCTAAATTTCATGATCCCCGGGGGTAGGAGTTCTGACCCCAGAGCGGGACCAAACTTACTATATAAATAACATAACTTCTTGATAACTACTTTACCAATTCTTTTCAAATTTGGTATGAAGCGTCTTTGGGACAATGGGGACAAAAATTGTAAATTTCAGGATTCCTGCACCCCTGGGACCTTAGAGGCGGGGCAAAAACTGCCCAAAATTGACAAATTTTCAAAAATCTTGTTCTCTGGAACCGCACATGTTTAAGAAAAACTAAATGCATTAAGATGTCAAGCAGGAAGACTTCCACCAAAATTATAATTTTCATGAACCTCGGGGTAGGGGTTTTGACCCCAGGGTGGGGCCAAACTTAGTATATAGTGTTTATGTGTAAGTTTACTGATAGTGTTTATGAAACTAAATAGATATTTAGAAAGAACAGTTAGTCCTTTACCAAAATTGTAAATTTGATGATCCCAGGAGTAGGAGGTTTGTATCAGGGTGGGGCCAAAATGGTCAGTTATTAAATGTGTGAACAATAGACATTTTAAACTTCTTCTTGATAACCATCATTCTAATTCTTTGGTATGAAGCATCTTTAGAACAAGGGGGATATAAATTGTAAATTTCAGGATTCCTGGGGCCTTCGGAGCAGGGCTAAAATTGACCAATTTTCAAAAATCTTCTTCTCAAGAAACGCTCATGTTTAAGAAATTCTAAACATATAGTGATGTAAAGCAGGAAGGACTCTACAATAATTCTAAATTTCATGATCCCCGGGGGTAGGAGTTCTGACCCCAGAGCGGGACCAAACTTACTATATAAATAACATAACTTCTTGATAACTACTTTACCAATTCTTTTCAAATTTGGTATGAAGCATCTTTGGGACAATGGGGACAAAAATTGTAAATTTCAGGATTCCTGCACCCCTGGGACCTTAGAGGCGGGGCAAAAACTGCCCAAAATTGACAAATTTTCAAAAATCTTGTTCTCTGGAACCGCACATGTTTAAGAAAAACTAAATGCATTAAGATGTCAAGCAGGAAGACTTCCACCAAAATTATAATTTTCATGAACCTCGGGGTAGGGGTTTTGACCCCAGGGTGGGGCCAAACTTAGTATATAGTGTTTATGTGTAAGTTTACTGATAGTGTTTATGTGTAAGTTTACTGATACTGTATAAAATCTAAATGTATACCAAGGAATAGCAGATATACAAAAATTGGTGAATTTCACAACCCAGGATTTTGATTCTAGGATGGGTCCAAATTAGTCATATCTTTTAATGTTGATACACCTATTATATTATGTGAATCCCTTAACTTGTGAGGGCAATGAAGTTGTAAGAACAAATCTTGTTTGATACTTTTGCTGAATGTTAAAATTTAGCTTAGATATTCAGAACAGGAATTTTTTTTCTAGATTTCATAGCCCTTTGGAGTGGTGATACTTTTCATTAGTACTCAGGTGACCGATAAGGCCTGTGGGCCTCTTGTTTTAATTATTTACAACCTAGAATCATTAAAGCTTCCAAACATCGATCGACCAATTAATTAGACAATGAACAACTTGAAGCAAACCTGCATTTACATCAAGGAAGCCCCATTTATTTGTTTACACCCGCCAAATACAGGTATATAGACAAACATGTACATACAATTTGTAAACAGTTATAACTTTCTCACTTGTCACAGAGACCACAGATCATCGATATACTCGCCGATCCAATGAGTAGATATCGCCGTTTCAAATCTTAATTTATTTATTTTTTGCAAAATTATTGAGCGGCGGTAACCGCCCCTTTGCCGACCCCCGTGTCAAAGTAGGTGTGGCACGATAAAGATCCCTCCCTGCTCAAAGGCCGTAGTGGCACGATAAAGATCCCTCCCTGCTCAAAGGCCGTAAGAGCCGAACATAGGCCTAAATTTTGCAGCCCTTCACCGGCAATGGTGAGGTTCCATATGAATGAAAGTTTTTCGAGCGGGACGTTAATTAGTATTCAACCACTCAACCAACATAAAGTATTAATGTTTGCATTTAAAGGAGAAATGTGTTCTTTTCGCAGTTTATACATTAAACTATGCAATAAAATTGGAGAAAGCTTTGGGGAAATTGTCATTTTTTGAATTTTGCGGAAAATGAGCTGTAGTGCCACACATTCTGACTTATGCATGTGAGGGCTCTTGATAAAGCCAACACCTGCCGTGACCTGGGATCTCCAGCGAACACCTGCCGTGACCTGGGATCTCCATTTTGAAGGTAATATCCGAGACACCCGTGGCGTTCACTTATCATGCTGGGACATGGGTGAAGAAACAGTCACTACGTATGTTAAATTATAAGGTTTGACTATGCGTCGGTATTGCGAATTGAACCCGGAACCTCCCGGCTGCAATCGATTCAAACGGAGCATATGATGATAAAATGGTGGTATAGAAGGATAAGTGGGGGAAAGTAGTATATCACAGAACTGACACCTGTGGCCCATTGTCTGGAAGTAAAGGAGTTCAAGACCAAAGGTACACGTGCAGAGGCCCAGCCGGGTAGAAGATGAAGAGGAAATTCAACACATTGAAAGTGTATACAAAAGTAGGTACTATCTATCCTATGTGTTTAGTAAACCAGAAGTGATCAAAGAATCAGATAAGTTACACGAGGAATAAGTTTTGGTTCCAGCTGACAAAGCTTGTAATAACATTGTCTTTGCTTGTAAGGCTCATTATTACAACTGTATTTTAAACGAACTTGGAATTGATTCCACATTGGTAATCGTACTTATACTCCAACTGTCCTTTTAAAAGATAAAATTCTTTACAATCATGTTTCAGTTTTAGATATATTTAATATCCCAATCAATGGGATGGATGAATATAGGTTATCGTACCTATACTGGATTCCTAAACTTCACAAAATCCCTTACAAAGAAAGATATATGTACATTGCTGGATCGAGTAAATTATCTACTAAGCCCCTGTCTTTGCTCCTCACCAAACTATTAACAGTTGTAAGAAACTTCAAACTTACTGTGCCACAACATATGCCAGAAGTAATGTAAATCAAATGTGGATTCTAAAAAAAATATGAAGAACTTTTAGTAAATTTGAAATCGTAAAAAAATTATCAAAACGTGACATCAAAGACATTTGCTTCTTCAACAAAAATGGAAAAAGGAAATATTCGTATCTAGTGATCAGTCATCCAAAAAATTAGTTTCTTAACACCATTCTGATTCCACGCACAAGTACTCTGAAGCTGAAATAAAAAATATGCTGGATGGAGTTCCTCATTGACAATATCTTCGTAGTCTTTGGTGTTCAGGTCTTACAACAATTCGTTGGAATTCCCATGGGCACAAATTGTGCTCCTTTGTTGGCTGACCTATCCTTAGCTCACCTGAGCCAAAGGCTCAAGTGAGCTTTTCTGATAAAAATTTGTCCGTTGTCTGTCGTCGTAAACTTTTTACATTTTCGACTTCATCTCAAGAACCGCTGGACCAATTTCAACCAAATTTGCCACAAAGCATCCTTGGGTAAAGGGCTTTCAAGTTTGTGTAAATGAAGGGCCATGTTCCTTTCAAAGGGGGAGATAATCACAAAAATGCAAAAATAGGGTGGAGTCATTTAAATATCTTCTCAAGAACCACTGGGCCAGAAAAGCTGTAATTTACATGAAAGTTTTCTGACATAATGCAGATTTAAGTTGGTTCAAATCATGGCCCCCGGGGGTTGGATGGGGCCACAATAGGGGATCAAAGTTTTACATGCAAAGATATAGGAAAACTCTTTAAAAATCTTCTTCTCAAGAACCACTGAGCCAGAAAAGCTGATATTTACATGAAAGCTTTCTGACTTAAATATGAGCCAAGGTGACTCGCGTGAACGATGTGGCCCTTGGGCCTCTTGTTATATTCTTATGAAGCAGAGTTTATTCAAAAGTTTCTTGATGAGAAGAAAAAATATTTTCTCCCTGTAACCTTTAACTCGACATTTACAAATATCGACGTTTTATGTATTGATAATCATTTTCATTCATATGTCGATTCGATTTATCCCTGTGAACTCGAGACAAAAGACCACCACACAGTCCTCAACATCTGCTTCGTACTTCGATATTTTATTGAAAATGAACATTAACGGCAAACTAATAACTCAACTTTAAGACAAACGGGATGATGTCAGCTTCTCCATTGCCAACTTCTCATATTTATGTAGCAATATTTCATTATCACCTGCATAATTATGGTGTTTATATCACTTAACAGATTCGATAATCAAGAGCCTGCCCTGCGTATGATCAATTTTTAAATCAAAGCATGCTATGAACAAACAAGTTGATGTTAATGGGGTTTCAAATTCTCAATAGTCTCGTTTAAAGTCAGCATTTTGCAAATTCTATGATGATTCTAATGATCTAGTTTGCCAATACAATCTATCATTGGGTCAAATGCTGTCTGCTGTGTTTCGTGCCGATTGTTATGCAGTTCTTGGCACACTAATTTTACTACGGATTATTCGGTCTACCTTATCAAGACAGGGCTCACGGCGGGTGTGAGCAGTCGACACGGGATGCTTACTCGTCCTAGGTACCTGATCCCCACCTCTGGTGTCTCTATTTCAATCTCATAATGGAGACATCACCATTGCCGGTGAAGGGCTACAAAATTTAGGCCTATGCTCGGCGCTTACAGCCTTTGAGGAGGGATCTTTATGGTGCAACACCTGCTGTGACACTGGGCCTCGGTTTTTGCGATATCATCCGTCAATCGACAGAGTAAAAGAACAACAGGGCAAGAGATTTAGTGGAACCTCGTCAGCTTAGGAGCATTTGGACTTTGTAAGTAGAGTATAATTCATCCGAGGTACGAGCACACCCAGAGCAAAACTTAAAGATTTGTAGAAAGCGTTTGGAGAATAAGAATGAAGCTTAATGTTGAAAAAGTACGAACACACAGCAACTGGAGATCTAGGGAATTATTTGGGCAGGACCAAGTAGAACATGTGAAATGTTTACCAGAAAGGATGAAGGATTGAATGATTGATTTATTGGTGTTTTCCGCCACACTTAACAATTTTTCAGTTATTTGGTGGCGCCCAGTTTTTATTGGTGGAAGAGAGAACCCAGATACAATGTTTCCGAAAGTAAACTGGGGAAAATTCCCACTTACCAGCGCGAGCGGGATTCGAACCCGCGCCGACCAGAGGTGAGAGGCCGTGTGATATTGAGCGCGATGCTCAAACCATTCGGTCACGGATGCCCTCAGGATGAAGGAAGATTTGAAACATGAAGTGTGCGTAATCAAATGAATAATGCAAGACACCCTTAAAAACAGACGGGGAGATAGAAGCATAAGTCGTAGGTAGCAGAAATATCGAGATGTTGAAGACGACCAGAAGTACGAAATGAATATTTGAAAAATACGAGGGCTGAAGAAAGGATGACTTCCAGTTGAGAAAATGGCTTCCAGTTCACATGTCCGAGAAGAATATTTGGTTGGTTGGTTTCATATTCGAGAATTTTGCACTCACATGGAGACGTTAGAAGAATATTTGGAATACTAGAAGAATATTTAAATACAACGATCACAGCAAGTGAAAACTTAGAGGATAAAACAGAGGAAAGACATGAACAAGATCAGTAGCGTCACCAGGATGAGACACTGGGACTGAATCGGCCATATTCTGAGAATGGAGATCTATGTAAAATATAAAGTGACGGAAAATCCTTCGTTTTAGGATTTTGAAACAGATTACTTTCCCCACGTAACTATATAGCCAATGACGATAATTATTACTTGAGATACAGAATATATAATATAAGCTACGTCAAATATATTTGCTCCCGGAGTTCCACTCCTTAAAATACAAATTACGAAGGATTTATGTTATAAGATTGAATATTAGTATGTTATTACAGAGAGTGCAGGGCTACATTTCGCTTACTACGCCATGAAATATGAGATGATATTGTAAACCAAGAGGGTTGGTGCCTGAAAGAAGTATTCATTACCGTCAATGTGTGGGTTGCTAGCTGATGAGTCTTTGATATAATTAGTCCTGAAGGTTATCCCGCGACGTTAAAGGTCATTCACTGTTGTGTCAAAGGTATGCAGTTCGAAATGCATGTATTATGGAATGCTGCAAGAACTAGTTTTAAGGAATGGTCACTACTCAACTTTTTACGCACAAGCACGTAGGAAACCATAAATCGTCTGGTGTTAAACTTAAATATTTGTTTTATTTGCCTAATAGTATATTGTATTCATTACTCAACCCTTTCCATTCAAGTCAAGTCAAATTTTAAAAGGTTTTGAAATGGACTATATTTAATGACAGAAGGAATTAATACTTATTTTAATTTCATCATATATATTATGGATTGTATCTTGCTTAAAGTCTCGCTCAAGAATTTTCCACTCATATGGAGACGTCACCAAAACCGGTGAAGGGCTTCAAATTTAGGCCTATGATCGGTGCTTACGGTCATTGAGCAGTGAGGGTTCTTTAACGTGCCACGCCCTCTGTGACAAGGGTCATCCGTTATTAAGTTCATCTCCAAGGACCCGTGATATTCACACCTGGTGCCGAGCACTTGGTGATGGAACTGTCACTACTTGTTAACGACTTAGGTCTGTCGCGGCCGGGGTTCGAACCCCGGCCTTCCTCATGCGGGGCGAATGCTCAAACCTCTCGACCAGCGCGGCGGTAAATAATGATGCAGAAGATGAGTTTCATTTTTTCTTTAAGTGTACCTATTACTGTCATTTAAGAGTCAAATGTTTGAAAAAGTATTATTATATCAGACCCTCTGTCTTTAAGTTAATTCAACTTTTATGGACACAGAATGTAAAGGAATTATGTAACTTGTGTAAATTTATTAAGAATTCCTTAGAAATTAGAAATACCAATTTATAAGCACAATTTCTATTCTTTCTTGACCTTTATATGATTTTAGGTTTATCACATTTTATACTATGTCAATAAGCTGTATTTGTTTTTGACTAATAAAAAAACAATAACAGCTAATGTAAAACTTATACGGTACCAATTTTGATGCACCAGATGCGCATTTCGACAAATAATGTCTCTTCAGTGATGTTCAACCGAAATGTTTGAAATCCGAAATAACTATGAAGTTTTAGAGCTAAATATAGCCAAAAACAGCGTGCCAAAAAAGTGGAGCCAAATTCGTCCAAGGATAAGAGCTATGCATGAGGGAGATAATCCTTAATTTTGAAATGAATTTCTAAATTTTATAACAGCAATTAAATATACATCCGTATTTTCAAGCTAGTAACGAAGTACTTAGCTACTGGGCTGTAAGATAACGAACAGTGATCAATCTCATAACTCCTACAAGCAATACAAAATAGATAGTTGGGCAAACACGGACCCCTTGGCAAAACTCGCTCCAGATCATACTGGGGGATCTTAAGGGTTACATCCTCCACTCTCTCGCGGATGTAATCCCTAAAGACGACCTTAAGCGCCTCCTCCTGCCAGACAGTAAAACGTCGCTTCCACGTCCTTGGGGGTTTTGGTAGTGGGGGAAGGACTCGGCCCTCTCCCACTGGCGAGTCGGCCCTTGGCGGGGTGGGAGGAATCGCTTCCTCTTCAGACTCGCTCTCTTCAACCCTCGACGGTGGAGGCTGCCTGTCCGGCTCCTCGTCAGAACCCGATGACGAGGAACTCGCGTCTTCCCCGTCGGCTCGTTCCCAGAGCTTCCGCAAAAGACGTGTGGATTTGACCACTCTCAGTCGTCCTTGGTTGGTATTACAGTACTGCTCAGCAGTACTTCTATCATGAGCCATGAGCAGGGCGAGATCATGTTCCTCCTCTACAGTTGACCCAGCGCCTCGGTGCAGAGAAACGCAGACTTTTTTAATGACGGTTGTGGTAAGCCTGGGCAGGGTCTTACCAATTTCCTTTCCATACAACTCCCACTGTACATTGAGGAACGCAACGACGTCGCTAGGCGTCATTTGATTACCTCTCGTGTTAACGAACACATAAGTCCGTGGCGAAAGCGTTTCAGGCTTAAACACTGTGGCCGTTCTTAACAGCCACGTGAACACATTCGGGGTCATCGCCAAAAGACAAGCTTTTGACTTCACTTTGTGTTTTGCAATTCGAACGATATGTTGACCGTCGATTGCTTTAGCACCGACCAGCTCTGCCAGGCGCAAGTTGCAAAGGTCCCCCGCCCGCTTGGCATTTGTGAAACAATTCCAAGAAAAGGTGGGAGATTACTCTGCTATAAGTTGAAGTGTCGTACTCCCGTTCACGGTTTAGAACCTGTATTATCTCTTTCACAGTTTCACTTGAGAAGTATTTTTTAACGTCGTCCACCTCGGGAAGATCGTCCTCTAAAACCGTTCTTGGACGATCTTCAGGGACAACTTGCCGCCTTTCTTTAGACATACTCAACTTTACCCGTTGAATATAGGCGGCAAGCTGAAGGAAGTCCTCCTTCGAGCTCCAGGGCTTCACCAAGGCCCAGTCGTGACCAAGGAAGTCCGAAAACTTCCCGGCCGATATGGCATAGTTGGACATCGTGCCCAGACTAAGACCATACCTCTTTTCAATCTTATCAAGGAGCCCGTCCCTGTCTCCGAGGGTGTTCAGCATCAACAGCGTGGCCGGATCTAAACGCACGCTTCCGCTCAACTCAACCATCAATGAGAATATTCTATGCATATGGGAGACCGCCGCCGATGCCATGGCCTCTGGAGCACTAGCAGCCCCGCGGCTGGTCAGCCAAGTTTTAAACTTGGCTAGGAGATTGTCTTGGTAGCGAACTGTTTTATTGGGGCTGGCTAGTCCAGTCGGAGCAGGTTTGGCTCGCTGAACCTCAGCGCGTAGTTGTGCTCCCTCCAGCTTTTGTATAGACTTGAGGTGTCTGTCTAGCCTATTGTAGGCTTTGTTGCACATTGGACAGCTCACCAGTCTTGATAGACATTCCCCAGCCTCATTCTCAACCCCGGCTGCTCCCGCTATCCTCTTACGACCAGCTTTACCAACAAGTTGGTTCATTCTCCACACTGGCAGGTCTCCTGCGTGAATCTGCTTCAGATATCTGCGGATATTAACGACTTGAGCTGGACAACCCTCGAGCGGGCAGTCCATTTTGCGTCGTTTTGTCTGAGCAGTTACAGCATGAATCCTGATTTTTCCCGCCATTGCTAGACCCCCTCGCTGGGCTTTTCTGGGCGCCCTCTGCACCGGGCCAGTTATCTCATCCGCGTCGTCACCATCCTCGACGCCCTGGTCCTCGCTCTCTACCGCAGAGCTTTCTCCCTCCTCTCCTGAGGGAACCCAATCTGCATCGGGACCCGAGTCGTCAGGCAACGACTCGCGTTCCGACCCCTCATCCGATGACTCAGGCATGACGGCTTGAGGTTTCCCAGGAGCCCTAGTTGACAGCCGATCTTTATCCATCTGAGGTTCAACCGAAGTCTCTTCCGGTACACCGACCTCGACCCTTGCGGGCTTCACCCGGTCCCCTTCCGAGTCTGTGGTCGGCACTGGGCCAATCACATCCTCAGACGTCCCATCAGACAGCTCCATTTCAACTGGACCACTGCTGCCTAGCCCCTCTTCCCCGCCAACCGAACTGTCGTCGAAGTCATCAGGCATGTCCGGAATGTGAACTAAAAATGGCGGCGGCAGATACCGTGGCAGTACTGGTCGCCGTCGGCCCCCACTCCGTCCTCCCAACTTCTTCTTAGAAAACCCGGGGAGGTCTGAGATTGGGTGCACAGTGGCCTTAGTCAGCAGTTGTGTCCCCGCCATAGGTCCGACCGAAGTCTCTTCCAGTACACCGACCTGGTCCCTCGCGGGCTTCGGCCGGTCCCCTTCCGAGCCTGTGATCGACCACATGTCAACCACATCCTCAGCCCTTCCGTCCGACGGTTTCATTTCCACTGGACCACCGAGACTAACCCGTTCCCCAGAACCATCCGCCCCTCCAACCGTCGTCTTCTCTGTCTCAGCGGTGCCCACTTCCGGGAACAAAAAGTTCCCTTCTGTGTCCGTGATCGGCACAGCGACCAGCGGGCCAACCACATCCATAGGCACCACGTCTGACATGTCCGAGTCGTGACCAGAGTGAGCAGAATCGAATTCCACGTGTGTA